>NC_057942.1:1235000-1367500 GCF_018555375.3 Anguilla rostrata
TGCAGCGACTGTTCCTGGCAACTGACCGTTCTGTTTCCTGTCAGATGACTGTTCCGTCCTCTCCCCCTGCACAGCTTGGAAGCCCCCTCCAAGAAGAAGCCCCCGCCACGGCTCTTCTGCGACATCTGCGACTGCTTCGACCTCCACGACACCGAGGACTGCCCCACGCAGGCCCAGGCGCCCGACTCCCCCCCCCACACCGCTTACCACGGCAACCGCGCAGACCAGCGGCCCTACTGTGACATCTGCGAGGTGTTCGGCCACTCCACCGACTCCTGCAACGATGACCAGACCTTCTGAGTACCTCTGCCCCGCCCCTGCGCCACATGCACACATACACATACACACACACACACGCAGACACGTGCGCACACACACAAACACACACACGCTCTCACACGTTGTTCCTCAGAAAATATCATGCTAGCCTGGCTTCCACAGCACTTTCTGTTGTATGAACATGGATATGTGTGTAAATCCAAATGCATGCGTGTGTGTGTGTGCACGTGTGCACGTGTGTACGTGTGCGAGTGTGTGTGTGCGAGTGTGAGTGCAAGTGTGTGTGTACGTGTGCGAGTGTGTGTGTGCGAGTGTGAGTGCAAGTGTGTGTGTACGTGTGCGAGTGTGTGTGTGCGAGTGTGAGTGCAAGTGTGTGTGTACGTGTGCGAGTGTGTGTGTGCGAGTGTGTGTGTGTGTTTGTAAAGCTTCAGCTGTCCCCCAAAGCCCTGACTGTGCGGAGACTTTGGGACGAAGGCGGGGGGGTGGAGACTTTGGGACGGAGGCGGGAGGGTGGAGATTTTGGGACGGAGGCGGGAGGGTGGAGATTTTGGGACGGAGGCGGGAGGGTGGAGATTTTGGGACGGAGGCGGGGGGGTGGTTTATCAGGACAAAACAAACAAACTCATACTTGATTGTGTGTAAAAAAGGCTGACTTAACACAAACAACAACGAACAATCCACATTTTCTTTTGACTTCTCAATCTTCAGTGAGCTGTTCAGGTAGGGCGTGGGGGGTGGGGTTCAGTTTATTTAATTTAACTTTGTTTTTTTTTTGTTTTCACGGTTGTGTCAAAAACATGCGTTAGAATCTTCCGGGGGTTGCCTTCCGTGTCAGTGTGGGGTTGTGGGACGAGTCCTCGGGGTGCGTGTGGAGGTGCGTGTGGCAGGCACACGGGTGTGGAGGCTGACTACAGCCACGATGTCGGCGGCGCTGCTTGTAGCCCAGGCCCAAAATGGCCGCCGTGGAGAAGGCCAAAACAGTCGCTTATAATCTATTGCACTGTACACTTTATACCCAGCTCCTTTTAATTGCCTTTATATGAACATGTTTAAATTATAATTTTTAAAAAGGATAAAGAGAATAATAATACTGTCAGATTTTATGTGCTGCCTTTTTTTGTCTTTTATGAATGTTAAGTTACCTGTACAATAAACAAAAATAAAAAAGCAAACCGTTTGGGTCATATTGTATCTCTCAGATACACCTGTTAAATAAATGTGGAAACTATGACTGTAAATACCTGCTGAACAAATTTATTTTTATTTTATTTTTTTTTTGAGGTGGAAAAAAGTAGTAATGGGAGAATATGGAGCTACCAGTTGGCATCTGTGACTTACTGATTTCAGCCAACCGCTGCGTTCTGCTGTGGACAGCAGAAGCATTTTGATTGGTTTAAACAAGTCACTGATAGCCAGCTCATTGCAACTCCACCAATCGCGGGGTTGATGAGGCCTTACTCTCCCATTGCTGGGGGAAACGTGCGGAGCTCTGACTCGAGCGGCTCTGTTTCCTGGGCTTTGGCCCTCCGGTGGTTTTGGGGAGGGCTCCCGAATGTAAAACTGGTGGCCGGGGGAGGCTTATTCAGAGGCAGTATTGTGGACTGTATCTGCTTAAATAAACGGTGATAATCTTTTATGGGTGTTTTCAGATATTTTTTATAAAGCTTGCATTCTCTACATATTAAATAGGCAATCATTTGGGGGGAGAAAGGCTGATCACTTTGGTCAATTGGATGGTCTCTGTTAAAACCGACGGGACAGGTTTAATTTTAGCATAAAGCTTGTAGCCATGGTGATTGAGGCAAACCTTTCTTATTTTGTACACAATGTTTATTCTTGAATTAAAGCATATTTTACTGCTAAATATATGCTGTTTTAATTCATCATTCCTGGCTCAGTATTGTAGTTTGACAGTTTCCAGTGTATGAATTGTACTTCTTTGCGTTGCATTTTTTTTTTTTTGCGTTGTTTAAAAACTAGCTGATCATGACATTTTGAACCCCTAAAATTTTATTCCATTTAATATAATACCTTTTCTGTTTTTACAGGTGTTCCTCCTAACATTGTTAGTTTACACTGAGGAACATCTAGAGCTTATAACCTTATAACCACCATCATATAAGCGAAAGAACTTGCATTAAAGAGGTCATCGTTGTTAAAGTTCTTACTAATGGAAAATAAATTAGGAAGGAGGAATGCTCAAACTGTTATAAACGCTGTCTTCAGTCAAAAGAAGAACAAGACCAGGTCAAAACCTAGAATATGGCTGGACCGACCAACCAATGGTGTAACTTCATCACTCAGTCACAGACATTCGCATTTGTAGGCGGGGGGGGGTGCTTCCTAAACTCTGTGCAGAATTTACCTGTGGAATCTTTTGTAGTTCACTTTGGGGCCTTTAAATTCATAAAAGGGATAAACAATCAAATCACCCCCGAGTCTCCTTTTACTAAATCTGAACCACTCTCATTGCATTTCAGTCCTTTACGGTTGCAGAGTTGGTCCTGTTGCTAAGTGATATTTTGGCATGGTCACTTATTTTCACCAGCGTCCATAATGAAATTCCATTTTAATATGATCCTACGTTTTGGTGAGTAACGTGCAACACGTTTCAGTGAAAAGTCTCACGAGAACCATGGGAATGAACTTTTACCAGCAATTATTTTTATCACACAAAAATCGCATACCAGCATGTTGGCAGGCGATGGCTTTTGCTCGATCCGTTTAGCATATTTTGCCCTTTCAGATCATCCTCAGCTCAGCGTGTGACACTCATAACTTTACTTTTATATTTAAACCACACCGTTTAAATGCATTATTTAAATACAGGTTTTTTGAAAAATTCATTGGCGTCAATATTTCATTTGACATTTGCAGTTTTCATATTTATTTTGAAGCCCGTTTAAAAATGTAAGAAAAGCATTCACTGTACATGCAGCTGGGCCAAGTCTACAGCCCAGTTTCATCTTCATCGCAGTTTTAGGGATTTCCTGGCGCAGATCAAGTTTGGCTCGTTGACCATAGACCACATGACCCACATCTCCGTGGGGGTCAGCTTGTGCACCAGCATGAGGTCTCTGTAGATGCAGGGGTCAAAGGGCGTGCTCTGTTGGCGGTACCCAAACGTTCTGAAGCCGTCGTGGAAGACGAGCTGCACCTTCATCTTCTCCAGACACATGCCCACGAAGACGTCGTCGATGGGGAACAGGTCGGTGTCCTGGGCTGCCAGGTCTAGACCGATCACCGTCTGACGGGACATCAGGTAGCCACCCCCTCCCGCGTAGGGCGGGTACTCGTTTTTGGGGAACATCTCCACCGGGATGAAGTATTTGGTTTGGCGGTGGCGAATGGGCCGGGCCTTGTGGATGATGTCCCCGGCGAACAGCGGGGCGGACGGGCTCTTGTCCCGGAGGAACCACAGCAGGTTCCCCGTGTGGACGAAGACGTCGTCGTCCCCCTTCAGCACAAACCGGGCCGAGCGGCACTCCCGGCCGAACCAGCGGAGGAAGTGGACCTCCTTCAGGGTCAGGTTGAAGAAGCTGTCCGCGAAGTCCCACTGGAGGATGTCGCCGAACCGCCTGCTCTCGTGCTCCAGGAGCCTCTGCAGAGGGTAGCCCCTCACCCTGTCCTGGGACCGGCCCAGGAGGAACACCAGGCTCACCCTCTTGCCCTCGACGGTGCCCGCTTGCGCCCAGGTGTTCCGCAGGGCGGTGCGGCGGTCGAGCTGGGCGGCGGTGGACTTGATGGCCAGCAGGAGGTACAGGTCGGGGGGGCAGGCGCGGGGGCCCAGGAGCCGGGGGAACGCCCGGCAGTGCTTGTGCTGGAGGAAGAGGCGGTGAGCGGCGGGAAGGTCCCGCGGAATGTCCGCCAGGCTTCCGTTCCGCGGGCACTCTGGGACGGGGGCCGGCGTCCGGGACGGGGCGGGGCTCCGCCTGGCCCAGAAGCTCCCGTTCTGAAAGTTCCGACTGTCCGACTGGGCCGGTCGCACCCCGGTCCTCCCCAGGGCCTGAAAGGGCCCAAAATCCACCCAGCCAAAGAGGAAGCACAAGATTGGAGTGAGCAGCAAGATGCAGCAACCCAAGACGCTGTTCTGAATTTTGCATCTGGGGGTCTTCATGGCTCTGGAAGAGAGCAGTAGTGACCGTATTAAGATTAGTAGTTTTAGTTATTAGTATTAATTAGTAAAAGGAGTCTCAGGGATGATTTGATTGAGGCTTTTAAATTCATAAAGGCGATCAGAGTACTACTAGAGATTTTTCAGGTTGAGTTCTGTTAGTAGAACAAGAGGACATAACTGGAATGTTTTTTTTTTTTTCCACGATTACTTGCCATTGTATATTACCAACCATGGTAACCATAGGTCTTGTGTACAAACGGATGTGTCCACATACTATTTTTTTAAATTTATATTATCAAATGAGTGCAGTTAGTGTATCCGCACTTTAGTTAATAACTAAGAGATGATAGTCTTGCGTACAATAAATCACAGTCACAAAAATCCTCAAATCTTGTTTAACTGCTCAATATGCTTTTCAACAATCAACCACCTAGAAATATTGTTTTTTTTAAATGTCCTTGATAAGGATCGTACTTGAATCCAATAATCAGTAGCTTAGAGGCAGTTGGATATGGCTTTACCGTTTGCACAGGAGAAAAGGACCGAGAAGTTTAATTTAACCAGTTTTAAATTGAACAAATTCAGGATACACCAGTCATCCTGTTTGTTAGTTTCGTATCAGTGCCTTGAAGCCATCACGCAAACACTCCGTACAATTTAGCTATTGCGTTTTATGACTCATTCGTAGCATCAGCGAAATAGACTATTATTATTATTATATACTGTTTGTCCGATGGTTGAGTAAAATACCATCCAAAAAGTGGCTGGATACAACCCTTGATGCAGGTAAATATTTAGGACCGCTAATAAATACCGTATGACATTCCCTGTCCTGGAGAATCGGCTGTTTGTCTTTCTTCGCAAAATCTGTTAAATACGGGCAAAAAAGCGGGGTGTATTATGAACACTAAACTCGGCTGAATGTGTGGAGGAGGTAGCCTACAATGCCACGGGCGAACTGAGGCGAAATTTGTGCACCTGGCGCAAATTCTGATTGCAGTAAAATTGTATTAACGATATGATCGATAGTATGACAGCTAGTAAGCCACTCTTATTCAATTTGTTTACTTATTTACTCCGTAAACGACATTTACTAGATTAATTTAAAAAGTACTGCTATCAAAATAACCGCTATCCGTTTTAATTATAGCCTACAGTATGCTATTTAACCTATACAATTTAAAGGTGGGATTTCTTTGTTAAACGCTGCATTTGAAAATGATTCTATTCCAATAGACTGATTCATTTTCCAGTGGACACATGTTAGTAGGCTTCAATTAGTACGGCAATTGCATCTACTGCACGCCTATAATTTTAGATGACAAAACGCGATAATTTTCTGGATAAGCAAGACAACCCGAAAACGAAAAAATATGCAAATATTGATATACGCTTATTATTAATTTACTTGACGGAGAACATCTAAAAAAACGACTTAGTAGTTCAAATCAGGAAAGTCGAGCACTGGTGGAAACATTTAGATGGTTGTTCGTAGCATATTATTCAGTGTGATGATCTAAAATGAATTGGAAGTGATCAATTCACAATTTTTCCGAATTAAGCGCCATGACCGTGCACTAAAGTAGAGGAGGTTTCGAATACGCGAAGGCGACGTTACCTGCTATTCCGGCGCGTCTGAAAGGTATCCGAGCGACAGGTGAAGGTGAGTGGAGCGCAAACGCACAGTGGCGACGCAGGAGTCCCGCAGATGAAGAAATCCATCTTGTGTTGCGCGCACCTGCCAGGTGCAATGGGCGTGGCGTCCGGGTTCCCGTAGGCGACGTCATCAAGACCATTCATTCGCGTCTGTTTCTGTATTTACACTAAGTGTAATAACACTGGCAAAATGCAGTGTACTTCCCTTGCTTTTGAGATTGTGTAATCTGTGGTGCACAAGTTGTGAAGAGAAATGTCACATTTTTGTAATTTCAATTTTACAACCGACAAAAAAAAAAACTACTTTCAATCATACTTTTGTGCTGGCATTAATATTTTAACAGAGATAATTGCAGATGAAGCCTAGTACATTTTAGTGTTGAAATAATCTGGTCACACGACACCACTTGGTTCACAATATTTCAAGTTATAATCAATTAAATGATCCCCAGTTCCTGCGCTTGGGTGGATTCTTTGTTGAAAGCAGGTGGATACAGGCAGCCAGGCGAGGGAGGGGAGAAGGGGAGTGACATGGCTGAGTCTGGGGAGGCTGCAGGTCAGAGGAGCAGCAGCGTTCTGCAGGAGAGTGAGTGGTGAGAAGCTGGTGAGAAGTGAGTGTAAGAGAGAGAGTGAAGAGAGGTGGATTGTGTGAGAGAGAGTAAAATGGGTGTAGAGTGTGAGTGTGAGGGGAGAGGTGTGAAGTGAGAGTGTAAGAGAGTGAGAGAGTGAGCGTGTCCAGGCAGGTTTGGGAGAGTGGCATGGTAAAGGGATACCGTTAAGCAGGAAATAGACAGTACGTGGGTTATTTAAGATGACAGGAGCGTCCAGGTCAGGTTGTAGGCAGTATTTCCCAACTCCCCCTTCACTGGAAACAGTACCTTCCTCCTCTTACCTTCAGCTCCGCCTCTATTTTCTTTACATTGACGAGTACATCCCAATGTTCAGGTGATCCATCGTATTCAATCCCCACCTCCCCTCCCTACCCACCCTAAAAAATAAGAGATATGAGTCCCCTTTCACCTTATCCTTCCTGTCCCATTCAATAGCCACCTTCCCCCAAAACACGTAAAAAAACAACAATTAGACCCTCTTTCAAAGTAAAAAATTGTATCAATCGTTCAGTCTACTCTGAAACCAAACAATTTCGCTGACATTTTATACAACATATTAAGACACCGTACTAATTACTACAGTGAATCTTTCTCAATGTTCCTGCAGCTTGTAGGTCTGTCAGTCTCCCACTTGTCCAGGTGCACACTGATCTCCAGGATTATATGTTCTGGAAGGTGCTGGAAGGTCTCTGCCGGGCCTTCAGCCTCACTGTCCTTCTTCCCCTTGTTCTTACCTGGGGGGTGTGGTCGGGGGTGTGGTCGGGGGGGGGGCAGATAGGGAGTCAATGATATTAAAACAATAATACATTTTCAATAATACATCTTTATTGGTCTGAATTTATAATTTACCGCTCTCACTACAAGAAAAATAAAGACAACAGCTGTGAAATTGCACGCTCCCACAGCGTTACGATGACACACCCCCCCCACACACACACACAAACTGTCCCACACCTGACCTTTAGAGGGCGTAGTTCTCTGTGTGGCTATGCTCTCTCCAGCAGGCTTTGCCCTCTTATCCTCTTTCTTCTTGTCCTCTTTGACCTTCTTGCTTGGCTCCTTGGAACAAAGTAAAACAGAATGACACACTGCTCTGCAGGCATATAATAAACCAGACCGGTCATCAGAATCCAGTCCTGGAGAGGCCGCAGTGTCTGCTGGTTATTGGTGTTTTCCGCACCAGAGATTTACTGAAGTCGCTGATTGGCTGAAGAACCTGCACACCCTGTTCTCAAGGCTTTAATTGGCTGCTGACGGAAAGGAAACCATAAATACCAGCAGACATTGTGGCCCCTCCAGGTCTTGAGTTTGACACCCTCTGCTCTGTGGTCTCTGGAAAGGGAAGAGGCAGTTTGTGAGACAGAATGAACCGCCTGCTGATATATATCACACCTTTTCTTGGGGTGTCCTGGCGCTCAGTTCCGTGGGCACCCCAAAATCGCACAGCCGGTACACCTGGTTGCCCCCGGACACCAGGTCCTGGAGCTCCACGCGAGCCGAACCCAGGGTCCTCGTCCCCGGGGGGTCCTGCACCAGGTCCACCTGGGGCTCCTTCTTCCGCTTCTTGTCCTTGGCCTTCTGATTGGAGCAGGGGTTACTAGGAGGACGGACACTCTGCTGGATCAGAGGAATCATATCTCCTCTTTAAATGTTCAAACATAAGGTACATTTTTAGGATGTTTAGCCTTTATGGTGTATGGTTTGTGGGTACAGTGTTTTTGGCGTGTATGTTTTGTGGGTACAGTGTTTTTGGCGTGTATGTTTTGTGGGTGCAGTGTTTGTGGTGTGTATGTTTTGTGGGTACAGTGTTTGTGGTGAGTATGTTTTGTGGGTACAGTGTTTGTGTCTCACCTCCTTTGCTGTACCCCTCTTGTCAGTGACAGGCTTGGTTCCCACATTCTCTTCTGGAGGGGCGGGCCAAGACAGCACCTGTTGAGCCAAACCCCATCTATCAATCAATCAGTCAACCAATCAATAAAACACCAGAAAACATCCATCTATTTTCACCGATATTCATATCTACATCCTTTCTTCAGATGAGTTTGTGTCTTTTTAGTCATTAACTGCACCTCATTGGAAATCCTCAGGGATTTGTAGAACCTTTACTGGTTCTGAAGAGTTATAAGTATTTAGAATACGACCTTTGACCTTTGACCCATGTCTGGGGGCAGGGTTGTAGTACCTTCTCTTCCTCCACCGTGATGCGTAGTCCTCGGAGGAAGAAGCGCTTGAGGGAGGCCAGGTCCCTGACGCGGTAAACGTGGGTGTGGTCATACTCTATTGGCTCTGCCCACGGCAACTTTGGGGTCCTGATCTCCATGACTGGGGGAAGGGGGGGGGGACCTGGGGTTACACCACCTGGCATTTCACAATCACTGCATGTTCCTACCCAGAAACCCCCCCCCCACACACACACACACCACCTCCCCTGCCAACTTCTCCATTAGCATTTTTATGTTGACCATGTGGGAACTGATAAATCAAACACTGTAAAATCAGACATCTGCTGGCGCACAAACTCCAGTAACTAATTAATCAATATAATCAATATTGTTACCTGGGCATGAGCAGCTTTCAGACAAGCCACTGTCCCCTGTCCCAGCTGGGGGGCCAGGGTAAGGGACAGTGTGGCACACTTCCTCCCCCCGATTCCATCGGGCCGCCTGGGGGGTCTCGTCCCGCCCCTCCGGTCCTCTGGAGGGACCCAAACCCTCGTCCGGGGCGAAACGCACAGCCAGACCCGAGGAGGTCACTGACTCACTTCCAACCTGCCGTCGGCAAGGTAACGGCATCACATGACATTAATTAGGTTCATATAGCAGACCCCCTGAAACAGAGCGACTTGCACCCCTCTGGTTTTGTCATAACCCGACTTGGGTAACAGACTCGGGTTTGGGGGGTGGGGGGGGGGGTGCGCAAGGAGGGCCGTCCTGTCTCTGGGTTTCCTGGCATCTTTTATTAGATCTGACAAACTAACGCACCCCTGGAGAACACATTTCACTGAGGTTTTACCGATGGGCGAAAGATTACTCTTTAAAGTCCCTCATCCCACTACTGAATTTGGTAAGATGGGTTTCAGATATTTTGCACCTTATAGTTGGAACAATCTGCAAAATAATTTTAAACTTGGCAAATCAATTTCAATTGTGGGCTTTAAACATGCAATTCATGACTCTGTGACTGAAGTATGCTCCTGCTTTTAACCTCTTTTAACCTCTTCTCTACTTTTAATTATTGTTACACCTCTGTCTCATTCCCCATTTGATGTTCGTACATTTTGTTAGGTGTAAGTCTTGTTGGATAACTTTGTGTTTCATGTCAGGTCCCCCTTGCAAAAGAGATTTCAATCTCAAAGGGGTTTTCCTGGTTAAATAAAAAATTTAAAAAGATTAACGTTCTGTGAAAGTGTTAAGGGGTCGTGTTCAGCGAACAGGTCTGCCTGGGTTTGCACACAGGCATGTACAGCGCCGCTCTCTGAATGGAAAGAGAGAAATGTGAGATGGAGGAGTGAAAGAAGAAGGGATTAAGGGAAAGACTGATGAACGGGGCGGGCGGCCTGCCTGGTTTTCCGCGGGCAGGGGACCCAGGAACTCGTAGGTCGCCAGGTAGCTGCAGGCGACGACCGGAAACTCGGCCGCACTGCTGTCAGCGGCCAGGGAGGGGTCCGGTACCCCTCTCATCCTGTGCACCGTCACCGTGACAACCGCCTCATCTGTGACGGCATCTGATGGAGGTCAACAAAGTTTCATTTCTCATATTTGCTAATGCTATTATTCTACAATCTTACTTTAAACAAAGGAGAAGCTTTTTTCCTTCATCTCTGCTCTACTTCATAGTGTAGCTCTGAGTTTTTCCGTGCCGATAGGACTTCATCCAGCCAGGTTGGTGTGAAGTGTAAAGTAGACCATGTTTAAACCGTTTTACAGTTAAAACCTCTCCAGACCTTTAGGGCTGATTCTGTGTGAGTCATCAGGTTCCGCTGCTGGTATTGAGTTCCCAGGATTAACTGAAAGGTGCACGGGAGTGTGAAAACCCCAGTGTGAACGAGAGGGCAGGAGAATGGGCAGGAATGTCTTTCTTAGGCTTGCTTCTTAATGATCTGCCCTAACCTGTCCTACCTGATCACCTGAACACCTGAACACGCACCTGCACAGAGGGCCTGGTCCCCCACAGCAGGGCCACAGGTGTTACAGTGTGTTACAGGAGGGGCCACAGGTGTTACAGTGTGTTACACTTGGGGCCACAGGTGTTACAGTGAGTTAAAGCAGGAGCCGTAAGTGTTAGCATAGACTGCTTTGTTGCTGCTTTTTTTAACCTACAGGGTCCAAATTAAACTACGCGGTTGCTCCCTGCACTTGGAACAGTATTTCCCTCTAGGGTTTTCAACACACTTGTTCCTGGTTATGGTTATACACTTGGTTGTACGTCGCTCTGGATAAGAGCGTCTGCCAAATGCCTGTAATGTAATGTAGTGTGTTACAGTAGGGACCACAAGTGTTACAGTGTGTTACATTAGGGGCCACAAGTGTTAGAGCGTGTAATGATTTGAACTTGTAACCTCTGAGTTCCAAATCCAGTTCCCTCATGATTGCGCTACATCGCTACCACACCCCCCTCCCCCGGGTCACCTCTCCTCCTGGCCAGGCCGTGGAAGTGATGGCGGTCGTCTGGAGTCACGCGGAGCCCGTCCAGGTAGAGCAGCCTGGGTAGGCTGTCCAGCAGGAAGCCGGGGTAGGAGGGGGCCAGCGTTAGGGGGTTCCCCTCCAGCGCCAGGGTCCTCAGCCGGGGCAGCGTGGAGAGCGAGTCCACCAGGATCAGCTGCTCCTCAAAACCACACCAGCTCAGGTCCAGAGACACGAGCTGAGGCCTGGGGGGGGGGGGGGCAAGAACCATCAGGATTACAAATGGATCACCTTAAAGATTCTACAAACTAACCAGATTGACAACTGGTATGCTCCATCCATGTTCTGTAATTCCTCATTAGGAGGCAATAAGTTTGTGGTATTTTATATTACAATAAAAAAACACCCTTTGTCACAGAGTTTATTTGAATACTTTGTCCCCTTTTGCTCCCTAATTTGGAATGGCCGATCCTGCTCGCTCTCCATTGTTCACTGCAACCTCTGTTATCGATTCGGAAGAACAAGGACAGGTATGTGCTCTCCCATGAAACGTGTGCTATAGAGCTTTTAGAGATACCAGCCTGTGGGGTCCATCCACACACTGGAACAGAGCCTTAACAGGATGGACCAACCAGCAGGTCCACTGTCACAGTATTGTACTTGATCAATGCTTCTTCATTAATATTCATAAAACGGACAACAAATGTTTTTGTTTCAATGGTAAGGAGAGTGGGGGACAATATAGCTCAAAAACTGAACTTGGTGTATAGACGCTGATCCACCTTCACGGTTTGTCTCACTGCTGATCCGGAAGCAACCACATCTCTGACGGTAAACGTTGATAAATCAGCACCGTGTAAGAACTGGAATCTCTTTTGGTGGCATCACCTGTCCAGGCCCTTAGCTAATCCTCCATTTGAATAAGTGTTGCTAAAATCAAGATGCACGTTGTTTTCAAACGGTTCAATGATTTTTGTGTGATTCACTGTCAGGCCTAGTAATTCCTCCCATTAATATTTCCTTTCTAAAACGCGGGCATTTTCGCTTGCAGCGGTTCAATGACGTCTGTAGATGTTCATGTGCAGACACAGGTAATGGTGTAGAGTGGTGATGCGTGAGCTGCCCTTCACGTGAGATCGCTGAGGGCTGCGGGGGGGCTCACGCTCGAGCTGATCCCTGGTTGCCACGCCCAAACCTGGACCAGAAGGAGCTGAGACGGGCACTGGCACGCAGAGCCAGGGTGAGCTGAGCCCACAGGTGCGCAGGGAGGGGAGCTCGGGCACAGGCCGGCTCACAGGCAACTGCTCACCTGGTTGGCACACACCTCCAACACCTGGGCACAGACAGGAGGAGCTCACACAGGGCACCATGGGCACAGGCAGGAGCTCACACAGGGCACAGTGGGCACAGGCAGGAGCTCACAGTGGGCACAGTGGGCACAGGCGGGAGTGGTGGGCACAGGCCTAGCTCACACGGGGCACCAGCGCCCTCACACGGGTACGGGCGGACTCACACAGGCCTGGACCGGAGTAGAAGTCGGCTGGAGCTACCACGGCTGGAGTAACCCGGCCTGGGCACGGCATGGGTAAACCGGCCTGCGGAGCTAACCGGACTGTTGAGTGGAGATAACCGCGCCGGAGTAACCGCGCTGGACCGCGCTGCGCTGTAACTTCAGCTCGAGCGCGGTTTCCTCACCGCAGGGGTGTGGCTTTGGGCTGGCAGAGCGGGGTCATGTACAGGTAACGCACTCTGATACGAAACCACCATATCACTGACTGCAGCACGCACTGCTGACAAGCACTCTTTTCTTCACAAGAACTTCTGTGGAAAACGAATAAAAAAAACAACATTCTGAAACATTTGCATTTAATCTGTGCCCCTCATCTAAACAAAAAAAAACTGGTCTTCTCTGTAACAGGGTCATTCGGTGTACAGCCATATCCCCACCCGACCCTTCCACCCACCACCGATTGCACTCTTTTGAGCCCGCCGCCATTTTGGCTCCACTATTTCCCCCAAGACTCACCCTGAGGGACCCTGGGAGGTGCGCGGAAGGGAGCTGAGAGATGCGGTTGGCCGTCAGCACCAGCTCCCGCAGCCTGGCGAACCCCAGCACGCCGTCATCGATGACTGAGACCTGGAAGACAGTTATCAGATGGAAGGAGAGCTTAAACCCGGGCCTATCAGAGCCATCGGAGAGGGGGGAAACCGGGCCTATCAGAGCCATCGGAGAGGGGAGAAACCGGGCCTATCAGAGCCATCGAGGGAACCGGCATAGAGCCTCGAGAGGAAACCGGGCCTATCAGAGCCATCGGAGAGGGGGGAAACCGGGCCTATCAGAGCCATCGGAGAGGGGGGAAACCGGGCCTATCAGAGCCATCGGAGAGGGGAGAAACCGGGCCTATCAGAGCCATCGGAGAGGGGAGAAACCGGGCCTATCAGAGCCATCGGAGAGGGGAGAAACCGCACTGCTGAGCTCACGGACAGAAGATCCCCAGAAAAAGATCCCTTGGCACCTGCTACCCCCCGCTTTGGGTTCCGTTCCTTAAATCACCGGTGTGTCTCCAGAACTACTGCGCGACCGCAACAGCCGGTTAAAAAAGGGCTTGTCCCGCAGAGGCAGAGATGGGGGAACTGAAGACTGGAGCGCATGGGCGTGCAGGAGTGGTTGGTGTTAATACTGTCCACCCAAATGTAAGCCCCCCAACCCCCCATCCCCACCCCCCGCCCCAGAAGATAATAATGCTGCCGTTACGTATAGCGTTCATTCATTTAGCTTTGGGTATGTTTCATGTGAATGTTCCAGTACTGTGGTTAATCTGGTCTTTAAGCAGATGTGGCATCAGTGTCGTTTGCCTTTGGTGGACTAATAGTACTATTAAATAGTTTTTAAAAATCTTCCTGCAAAGAGGGGGGTGTCTTTCAAGATGACTGTCCATGGCAGAGTATGAGATGCCATCCAATGGATTAAGGAGCAAAATATACGTAAATATATTTATAGTTTTTCCTAAATAAAAGAGATCGTGGGAAACGAGATCAGACGGGACGCAGCCTCACCCCCTTGTCCACGATTCGCAGGGTGGTGAAATATCCACGAATGAAGCTGCCGGAGAGGCGGGCCTGCGAGGTGACGGACAGCTCCCTCAGCGCCGCGGCCTGAGGGCTCCAAGACTCCGCCTCCTGTCGCCACGGAGACAGCGGGTCGGTCAGGAGCTCGATCAGGTCCCCCCGCTCCTCTGCCCTGGGTCCCCCTCTCCCCCCGTTCTTTTCGCGGTACCCCCAGCCATCGTCCTCGCACCCCTGTCCCCTGGGCCTGCTCTGTGATGGAGAGAAATTATATGGAGGGGGGGAGGGGGCTAAATATTTCAGTATAGAACCATTCAGGATAGAACAACATCATATATTTTCCATGCATTTACTGTTTGTTTTGCAAAACATTTTATATCATGAAAATACACGTATTTTGTGTTGTGTAATAATACAGTTTATGTACTTTCTCACATATTCCAAAAATGTTTTTTTTTTCCTATATGATTTACATGTTCTGAATTTTAAAATACTGATACTATATATTGCAACATTCCAGCCCTTGTAGGGTCACTGTTTACCTACAGTCTACAGAGTGTCCAGCACTGCACCAAACCTGGACTTTTAACACACAAAGGGTCTCTGAATTATATAAAGTGGCAAGCTTTTCCAGAAACTACCAACACCAACGTACTTCGTGATATCATAGTGGAATTTACCTTTAACTGATTATCATCAATGTTCTTTGTTCTGCGGACAAAACTTTGTTAAACGATAGATAAGATAAGTAGATTATCGTACATTTTCCCGTGTAAGTATCATTTCCGACCTGGAAGGAAAATAATTGCCCTTCCTTGTAAGGTACTTACAAACGGACCAAATGCCTTACTGAGAAATGTGTTATGACAAATTCGATGTCAAGCATCAGTGAAACATAAAAACTCCATTGATGTATACGCAATGCTCCCCCCCCCCCCCCCTTAGACTACAGTCATTTCCGCGTGATTTTCTCCTCTCATTAAATATTTTATTGATTAATTAGTTTCATTTTATTCCCCACACGTAGAAGTTTACATTAGATTTCCGCCAACTTCTGAGTTCTTTTCAGATCTTCTTGGCTAATGTTATCTTCATAATTCTGAACTGTTTAAATCCTCAGTTATTTAGTTTCTTTGGAATAGAGGAGTGCACCAGCTCCTGTCCCAGGAGGAATCCTGAACACAGGTCGACAAGTTCTTCTCGAAAGCGGAAGACACCGTCCAGGAACTCATTCCCAAGGACAGACAGACAGGAAGGGCTCCCCGGGAGGTGGCGAAGGGTAGGCTATAACGTTCGCCACGGCGTCGTTGTTAAAGCATGTCTTGAGCACTTTTTGTGTTCTGGACGCCGCCTTCCTCCCTTAACACAACTGTTTCTTAAGCACAGCCGTATACGTCTTCTTTAGTTTGACACTGAGATAATGTACCACCACCGGCCAGGCAGTGGGACCGTTCTCAAAGGTTGCCTGGCAACGGACTGTTGATGACTCCGCGGGTCCCCCCCAAGGCGCTGTCCCATGAGCGACAGAACTCAGGCAAATACTATTGGGGGCAATCCAGAATGTACACAATAATAATAATAATTTAAAAAAGTCGCGAAACTTCCACTTTAAAATGAATGGTTAAAACATTTTAATTGAATAACAGTTTGTTTCTCTCTCTCTCTCTCTCTCTCTTTCTCTCTCTCTCTATATATATATATATATATATATAAAAACAGCCCCCCTTTTTTTGTTGTTGTTGTTGTTGTTCCAGGTTGGTTTTCCACACCTGACCCACCAGGTCAGAGGGTAATAATTATAGTGGCGGGAAATTGTTAAAAGGAAGGCTCGAGACAGAGAGGAGCTCTATTGGTAGGACTTCGTTTTGTGTAGAATTTTGGGTTCGTTCTCGTTTCGGTTAGGGTTTCACACTTTTTTGTGTTTTCGATGCATCTTCGCGCAACTGCTGGCATTCGCGCGTCTCTTTATTTCTTTTTTTTGGAGGGTGGATCTCTCACTCTCGCCATTATTCCAATAAGATCTCGTCTTGTTCGTCCACCGCCAATGGAATCTCTTTTCCGTATTTTCTTTGTCGTCTGTCTTGCGTGCTATAATAATATAAATAAAAATAAAAAACATGAACGCCGAACAAAAATATTCTCAGCGAAGGGGCACAACTGTCCGAGGCCGGACGTCGGCTTGGCCCAGAACGATCACTTTGCTACTGCTGCTGCTGAATCACCACGGTGAGTCCGTTGGTTTTAAAAAATTTTTTCGAGTGATCGAGGTCACCCAGTGAACTGCATAAGAATTTATACAGTTCAGTGAGGTCACCTCTGCAGGCAGTGCCACGGTTTGAGACGAATAAAGTAATAACCGTAATCGCGTAATGCTTGTGTGTTTCCCAGCGGCAGAGAGGAGTTTATTTGTGTGACAGGTGTAGGCTATGTGCCTGTGCGGGCGTTTCTCTCTCTCGCTTGTTCTGATGTGTCCAGAGATATGAACTTTCCTCCCCTCTTCCCCTTCCCATACCAGGAATGAACCGTGTCTGACGCCATGTTCCCTGGAGTTCTCACAACATGTTAGATAAGGACTAAATGCTGGTTCCTGATTTAGAGCACGTTTACGTTGGCAGAGAGAATGAATAAGTTTGGTGTGCCTGTTCAGTATTCATGATACGTGTTAGACATAGCCAATTATTTACCTTGTTGAATTCACTACATGCTTACATTCTGGAAGGACGGAGTGTGGCACAGTGGGTAAGGACACTGCCGTTGTACCCTTGAGCAAGGTACTTAACCTGCATTGCTTCAGTATATATTCAGCTGTATAAAATGGATACAATGTAAAGTATGTAAAATGTGCAAGTCGCTCTGGATAAGAGCGTCTGCTAAATGCCTGTAATGTAATGTAATGGAATCCCATTCAACACCTGCGGTATGACAAATGGTTGTCTGCTGATGCAATACAAAGTATTCATGAGAAATTTAAGTCTTGCATTTCTGAAAAAATATTGAATAAAAAATATTATTGAAATAATAAATGTGTTGAACTTCTGTTGGGGGAGAGGGGCTATGTCAATGCATTAAAATTGTATTAATTAAAGCCAATAGTACTTAAAAAAAATAAATAAATAAATAAACTTACATGCTCGACTGTCGTAATGGAGAAAAATTTGAAACAAATAAAATGGTTTACAAGATTCTCTGGGACCACAAACGTGTAGCACAAATGCACGTAGTCATTTAGCAGGCTTGAACCTTTCAGCAACAGGGTTGTGAGCATTTTTTTGTCAGCTTTGACGTGTACAGCTCTTGGGTTTGACATTACTAAAAATTCTTCAGATGTGGGCACTCTGGTCAAAATGACACTGGCGGCGGTCGATAATGCGTGCTGCGTCAACACAGATTTCTCAGCTGCATGAATCATTCTACAAATCAAAGGAAAACTCATCCTATGCCAACTCTGTGACAAAGAAAATTACACGGATCAGGCCTGTTTGGGTTCTTCAAACCCTACCAGGGGCATCCCAACATGGTTTGTTTGCCCTTTTCATATTTTGATTGACAGGTGGGATTGTAACATTTACGTCAGTCACTGTTAGAAAAAGACAGGTTTTGAAATTTTGGAAAAAAAAACACACACAAAAAAAAAAACTTTTTCGGAAACCCACCTCCACTGCATTCTTCCACATCCAAGAGCCAGTAGATGTGGTTGAGCAGATTCTTTGCTGATATCAGATTATCTCACAAGATAATATTCTGTGTACATTTAGCAATTTTTTCCTGAACATAAAAGCCCCAGGTCTGAATATAAATATGAGTGAAAACAAGTTGGTGGCACATCCAGCGAATCACCTTGAAGCGTGTACATCTCAGAAATGGCTCTCACATCAGGTAAGCTTTATAGAGTATCGTGCTTTGCTAATATTTTTTTTTTTTAATTGTTAAATCAATATATGTTTTTAATATGTGGTTAAACAGGAAAATATGTGGTTAAATAGGAAAAATACACCCTACTATAATAACAGAAGGTATGGCTTTTCAATAGTGTTGATATTTAACTTCTGAGCTTTTTTAGTGATGAAACCACAAGTTAAATGCTGTGATGTGCAATATAAAACTGTCAGTCACACTAACCAAACCTGCCCCCTCTTTCTCCATGGTCAGGTTTCTCTGTTCTAGCTGTTGTCCTCATCGCTGCTATACATTGCCAGACGAAACCTATAAATCCTCAGATATTCACACTTCAGCTTGTGAGAAGTCAAACTGAGAAACTGCTCACTAACTTTGTAAGTATTCTTGCCTTTGATCTAGTTATTTTCCGTATCGCAATAGGGCCGTGATTTTCAATTCATATTTATTTATTTTTAAACTTCATGGGCTTAAGGAAAATGGGGCAAATCCACATGAAATCAGGGTATTTACCTTTATGTATTTACGTAATTAAAAACATTTTGGGGATGGTGGTGGGTCCAAAGAATCTTGTGTGGATGAACTCCGTAAAATCTTTCTGACCAAAGGGATCATGTTCAAGTGTTTTTCTTGGCAAAGAGACCATTTTATTATCATAGCATATTCAGTTGTATAGGATGGACACCCTTAATTTGGGGTGGATTTCACTGGCTACATGTAAGTAATTGTAAATAACCTTCAAGAAATATGCCCAACAAATACATGAAACATGGGCAGTTCTGATTCCGTCATAACCAGCAGCTTCAAAGCTTCAGGGATCGGTCACATTCTGAAACCGTAACTACTAGGGGTCAAGTTTGAGGTTCCCCGAGTTCCAGTCAAACTAGGCTTTCGGTACAGGTCCTAGCTACAGAAGTGAGACCGTATCCGTTTAACGGTATGAACAGTAAACCGTCTTACCTTATTTTAACATGACTTCAATTTATTTTGACTGGGGGTTTCGTCATACTTGTTCCTGGTTATGGTTATACACTTTGTTGTACGTCGCTCTGGATAAGAGCGTCTGCCAAATGCCTGTAATGTAATGTAAATGGGGGGGTTTTCTCAAGAACTTGATTTGTAGAATCAATCAGTTTGTGGTCTCACCAATATTTCAGTGGATTTAGCATTCCCTTTGGTGGTGTTTTAGGATTGGTGCAGTCTTTTTTTCAGGGGGAAAAAAACCTGGACAGTAAAAATGTTGACAGAAACAGGTTCCTGTGGGATAAGTTGTTGGTGTCTCACAATTAATTTGACCACTAATTTTTGTAAATGACTCGTTTTTGTCAATTGAAAATAGGACTGGTCTCTCGATACTGCCACTGTAACCCTGATCAAGGTACTTAACCTGCATTGCTTCAGGTTATATCAGGCTGTGTAAATGCATGCCATCTGACAATGCCAAAGCTGTGCAAGTCGCTCTGAATTAGCGCACTACTGCATGCTTGTACTGTGATGTAATGCTTTTTCTTCTCTCTCTCTGTCCCTTTATTAGACTGAATGCAATTGGACCAGAACAGTGCAAGCCAAGGGGATAAGCCTGCAGCCGAAAAGCATGGAAAAAACAGCCTGCGCGTTTAAACATTACCTGAACAGAACCCTCGCGTACCAAAACGATCTCAACCCCAACTCCACCATCACCGACGTGCTGGAATGGATCCAAAGGCAGTTCGCACCGATGCCCGTGGGCAGAAGGTGCCAGGGGGCCGGGCACCTGGAAAACCCATCGGAAACCTTCAAAAAGAAGTGCCTGAGCTCCCGTGTGCTGACCCTGTTCACACAATGGCTGCCGGTGTACATTGGGTCATTGGAGAAATGAAGTGAAGATGTGTTCGTTGCCTTCTGCTAATTATCATAATGTTGAAACTTTATGAAAAAGTAGCATAAAGGAGTACTGTGCTTTTGCTCAATGTTACAACCCACACACACACACACCTCTACATATTTATTCTATTTATATATATATATTTATTTATTTAAATGCATATTTATTAAAATGTGTTAAATTATTTTTGTATTAGCTGGTTTCATAATTATGAGACAAATAAATCACTTTGACATGAAAACAGTGTCTGTGTTCCTTTGAAATTCCACTGCACTAATTTGGAATGGCCGATTGTGTGGAAATGCAACCGTGTTCTTGTGCAACCGTGTTCTTGTGCAAGCCGAAGCTCACTGCCAATTCGGGAGCGTGTGGACGTCTGCAGTTCTCCTCCGAAACACACGGTGTCGCCAGCTGCTTGTTTTCACACCGCAGACTGCAGCTGAGCTCTCGCAGAGCGGAGTCAGAGGAAGACCTTTCACATGTGGCTTTAGGGTGCAGTCGACCAGCGGGGGTTGCCAGATAGCGAGTGTGGACCCCTAACCGACTGAACCCCCCCGTACCCCCGCGATTCAACTGGCAACCGCACATCGCCCTGCGGAGCTACCAGTCACAGTCAGCACTGGCACGGTCGGGGGGCCACGTTTTGTCTGGAGTACAAATGTTTTATTGACCCTGGATTAAATGGGCCCTGCCAGCGGTTGGCTTACACAGATGTTCCACAGTGGCCTGGTGTCTATATGCATTCTAACATAACGTGCAATGCTGAATAGACATAATGCATGCATTAGCACGTTGAAAACTAATTGGGTTTGCCTGTACAGGATGTGCATGACGTGTAGTACAGGGCGGTGTCTATGTGAGCGCATCTACTTTCTCTCTCATAGAGCGGGGAAAAAGAAATCTTGGACAAGCTTATAAATCTCGGAAGTTAATTCGGAAAAACGGGGCCACCTACTGTTAAGATGTGTTTAGAGTTCATGTATATTGAACATAACAAATATAAAAGCCCTCATCCAGCTAGACCTGGGGCCTGTATCACAAAGCAGGAGTACTGAGCTTGCTGTATAACTGCAGCTAGTAAAACCCAGAACAGCTTTAAAAAAAAAATTTTTTTTTTTTTACTTCAGTTCGCGTTCCAGATTTGGGAGGGTTGCGAGTTTTACTCAGTGCAGTTATCCAGCTAAATCAGCAATCCTGCTTTCTGATGCAGAGCCCTGGCTATCTAGTCAGCCACAAATACGATACTGACTGTTACAGCTACCAACAGTATTTGAGCCATCTGATAAGCCTACATACGGAAACGAAATAAGCAAGTACGTTTTTGCTGGCGATGGTGATTTTGCTTTGATTGTTTGATCGCCGGTTACTTGAGTGCCTTGACAGACTTTCTCTGAGGGATATGTCATTAAAAAACTCAGGCTAAAATATCCACCATTTAGAGGTACTTTATCTGCATTAAATATCACTGTGTCATGTTAATAATGTGATTAGTTAATCATTCTTAGTTACTGACAACTGTAAGCTCTCGAGTTGTTCGTCTTACGGATTTACATGCAAAAGAAACACAGACCTCCCATATGAAAAAAACAGCATTTGGCTTTCTTTACTTTGTAGAAGAAAATACACAGAACAATACAATATTTACAATATTGAAACCAAGGAAACAAAAGACAAAATGGTTCTTTATCATCAAGATCCTGAAAACCCCAGTGTGATATATATCAAAATAAGAAATTAAAAGCTTACCACATAAAATAATTTATCCCACATGCACTAAAAATAATAACAATAATTAAAAAAAGAAAATAGGTTCTCAGGTCTCATGATTTACACAAGCAGGAAGGCTGGTTATTCAGCAAACAGCCTAGTCAGCGTACAGAGAACCAAAAACAGAACGTCCTCACTACGATACAGCCACACCAGTCAGGCTATACAACGCTCCTCTTTGCATAGAGTATCGTACAAATACACTGCATCTGACCTGCAAGTCACATTAACCACCTGCAAAACCAGGCCCCCGCAGAAGGAGATTGGAGGTCACACGAAAATACAAAGAGTACTGATGTAGTTTAAGGCTTCAAATGCTATCTAAACCACATCTGCCCTTATTGCTGGTAAAAAATCATCTGGAGGGGCAAACTGACTCATGAATCATGAAATAACATCATTGAAAAATGACCCAGAAAAAAAAAACTGATGTGGCAAATGTTCACTTAGCAAATGTGGAGCAATGCTTTAAAAAAAAAAAAAAGAAAAGAAAAGAAAAATCTTGCACAGACCCAAGTTACTTTATTTGATTCTGTGACCGTGAGAAACGGCATCCTGCCCTACAAACAGATCATACCACCATTAGTAAACAATGTATGAAACCAAATAAGGTCATTGCGTGGTTTGAATGGAGCAGACAAAATGAGTCAAGGGGCTTTGTTTCCCAATAGTTTTGAAGTTAGAGTTTTGGGCTGCAGTGTTCTTCATCGTGATAAGTCACTGTGTCAGTGCATGGAGGGGCCCTCAAGTCCACACTTCCGGTGCATAGAGGGGCCCTCAAATTCACACTATGCCAGTCCATACAGGGGGCCTCAAATCCACACTGTGCCAGTGCACGGAGGGGACCTCAAATACACAATTCCGGTGCATGGAGGGGCCCTCAAATCCACACTGAGCCAGTGCATGGAGGGGCCCTCAAATACACACTGTGCCAGTGCATGGAGGGGCCCTCAAATACACACTGTGCCAGTGCATGGAGGGGCCCTCAAATACACACTTCCGGTGTATGGAGGGGACCTCAAATACACACTTCCGGTGCATGTAGGGCCCCTCAAATCCACACTGTGCCAGTTCTGCCAACTGTGGCAGGCAATGCACAACTGTCTCCTGTGTCTAGTGTTTTGGATGCAGGAAAAACAAATTGGATAGGCAGACGACCACAAAGTGTAAAATAAAATAAAATAAAAATTATGGGATGAATAAAATACATCATCATCAAATCGGGTCTAATTACTGACTAAACTTTGATGCTGATGTGTAAAACAAACTGTGTAAACTCAGGAAGCACTTGCTAGTGAAACTACATAATATTCTGCATCCCATCTAAAGGTGTCCCTAAGTGGTTTGTCTGTTCCAACAAAATACGATTGCTAAATTACAAAATAAAAAATAGAAAAGTGAAAGACAGTTCTGTTGCTGTCTGCCACCAAAGCCAGAACAGAATTTGAGAAATAATATGCTTTTGCCATCTTATTAGGGCACTTAATAAAGTTATAAATGTATGACATCACTTCCCTTTTCATTGCTTCTATAAAAACAAAAAACAACATCCTAAATCTGATACGGAAACATGAGGATGCAGCAAAACAGAATTCAGAATAAATAAAATTCATACATACCGGCTCTACACTGTAACATATTTAAAGGTCTTTTCATAAAGATGTACGCACACAAAGTTCAATTTTCGTCTGAGGACGAGGCGGTCACGCAGATCACTGCATCTAGCAATGAGAAGCCTGGTTAAAAACAAGACCAGGTCAAAACCTAGCGTGTGGCTGGACCGAACCGGCCGACCAATGGCGTGCCTTCATCAGTCAGTCAGTCAGGCACAGGCATTCGTGTTTATAGGGCTGGCCCCGCTGTCGCGGTCCAGCCAAAAATGAAAACGATGTTTCAGAGACTGCGTGAGCTAGCCACCGCTTGAGTAGAGTCAGATTTGCGAATCCAGTCAATTTCAAACTTGTCAGTTCGGCTGAAGAATGGAATTTCACTTAATTGAAAGAAAAAATCGAGCTCGTCATGGGTACACCCCCAAATCATTTCCAAAAAAGTGCCATAAAAAAACCTTGAATATTCATGAAAACGAGTGAAATAAAACAAGCATTTTGTTCAGCTCCTTGTAGAAAATACAAGCATATAACTCATGAGTCAGCATTGCAAAAGAGCCTGAATTTCAGAGAAGACTATATTCCACATGGTACAAAAAGTCTGATGTTGAAATGTACAAATTCTTTGATTGCAAAAAAAAAACAGGTTATTACAAGTATGAAACCTGCGTGCTTTCACTGCAATGTGTCCGCAATGAAAATACCCTGATTTTCTGGTTCATTTGGTTAGAAAACATTCCATTCGGCTTCTTAATGTAAACCCTGAGCACTCAAGCAAAGTATAAATCTATTTCAATTCCGATTCTAACACCCAACATTCAAAAATGCTTTTTATTGCAAGAGGTATCGACAGCAACCATTCACAATTCTGAGCTGGTCAGGGTGCAGCCGTTAAGTGGACTGAACACTTAATCCTGAACACAGAAGCCGTTAAGTGGACGGAACACTGGCAGAGAAACCCTGCCCGCTGCTGGGTCATGTTTGTGGCTGTTTCGAACCCTGGGCCAGATTCGGGATAGGGTTAGGGTTAGGGTTAGGGTTCATAGGGCCATGTTTGTGGCTGTTTCGAACCCTGGGCCAGTGTTGGTTAGGTTAGGTAGAGTTGGGTCATGCAGTGGTAACCCTGGGCCAGACTCAGTAAATGATTGCGTGGGTCGCTGGTGTGCGATTTCCAAACACGCCATTAAAAGGTTTCTCCTGGGATGATGTCGGCTCCGATGTTCATGGAACTGCACATGCATGCACCTTGCGGATGTATTAAATCGGGAAGGGGTGTACGTCCGATTCCGACGTTTAAGATCTCAGAGCAGCAGGTGCTCACTCTCATCTTCCGAGTGATTTATACCCACGTAAAACTGAGAGTCACCGCAAATATCTCAACTATACTCGTTTCATCTGTATTTTTTTATTTATTTAAAAAACAACTTTGCATTTGTACCTCTGGCACAGGCAGACTGCAGGCACACAAGTGACCAGCGGAGGCACTATCGAGCCATCGGGGGACATCCTGGCAACTGACTTCTTTCCTACCTCCACCTGGGCAAGTCTTTTCCATTTTTATTTTTACTGTTGTGCATTTTGTGTTGGCACCTTCGTTACATTCTGCACAGACAGCAGATCTGAGCTATTATTCGGGCAAAGGAGAGCTCAGCTGGCTTTAGCGTGGAAGGCGTTCCCTCATCCGCCATCTTTATTGCAAGCCGTGTGGATACCTCGCTGTGCACAACAAACATTGTTTTAAAACGTTCACGCGTGCGTTTGTGCAGTGAGCTGTAGACGGCCATTTCCCCAGGCTGTGGAACTACTGCCCGCTTTGTACCCTAATCTTAGTAAACGAGTCACTGACCTCATACCGACAGTAACGCACTCAGCTCCCACATTCGGCTTCCGTACACGTGGCCCTTGGTACCAAATTTTCTGGGGATTTCCCAGCAGATTTTGATTTGATAGGCAGGCAGCAGCAGGAACACAGCCAGGGCACGGTGGTATTTACAGAGACGGTTTTTACACAGAGTTTGATGCTCGCTGATCCCTGTTCCGTGGCCTCTGTGGGCAGCCTCTATGCAGTAACACTGAGGCAGGCGATGGAGAGAGATCAGCGGATACGCAGATTTCCACGTTCCAGAGTTCACCCATCGTGAGATTACCGACGGAGTGGTAAAAATAAAAATAAAAATAAAAATAAAAACCTATGCCGGTGCCTGACGAACCAGCAGTGCCAGCGAGCGAAGGGATATTTAATCAAACTGGGCATGTCCGGATCCAGGAGTGAAGAGTGCCGAACAGCAACAGCAACAACAACGAAAAAAAAAAGAACAATTCAAAACATTCACACACGAACCTCGCCATCGCCGCCCTCGAGCCGAGAGCAGCCGCGCGCAGTCCCAGAGTCCCGCGGGGCCCCCTGAGCAGCGGAATGAGTCCGCGGCGGAAACGGCGGTCGCCACGCGGCCCATCCCCCCCCCCCCCCCAATACCGCCAGGTGAGGTAACGCTTCCCGCGGTGGCGAGGCTCACAGGAGGAGTCGGGTTCGTACGCCGCGGCTGAGACGCGCCCGCCCTCCTTCTCCCTTTGGTTTGCACTTCTCCAGCGCGACGAAAGCTGACAGTCTAAATCCAGCAAGAGTCGCAGGTTACCGCGGCAACCTCATTCCCTTTATAGGTAGCTATTCGTATTTCCCGTTTTCGCTGGTGTTGGTTTCTTTTCATCATGTACTAACTGGCTTAAAGAAACTAAAAACTAAAAAAAAAGGTAAGAGCTAATTCTAAATTAAATGGCCTAAAATTTCGCCAAAGAAATTTTCTAACAAACGCCTCCCCCTTGAAGACGATCTCATTTTTCTGGAGGCCAACCAATCCAGAGAGGTTATAGAGCTCTGTGGACCAATCAGCTGGTAACGTTGTGCAAGTCACAAGAAGGCACGGAAGAAGTGGAACTCCTGAAAACAGCGCCCCCTGTATCACTGGCGGTGTTGCTTGCACAGAAAAGGAGCACCAACAGGACAACTGCCAGCGAGGGGTGGGGGGTGTGGGGGTGGGGGGAGCGAGACTGAAGCCCCGCCTCCAGCTCTCCTCTTCTCCAGCCCTCCCGGTCTCTGTGGGGCTAGGACTCTCCTGCCCCCTTGTGGATGCTGGTGACGGCGCGGGCGGCTTCCTCGGGCAGCAGCGCTGGGTCGGCCAGGATGGCTGTGCTGGTGCTGAGTTGGCGAAGTGTACCCAACACCACTGGGGGGGGGGCACACACAAAAAGCAATACGTTACAGTGGCCTGCTCCCCAGCGTCACCCCACAACCACGCCCCCCCCCCATGAATACCCCCCCATCCTCTGCATGTTAAATGACACCGCATTAAAACTGGCTGGTCATGTTTTCCCTACACAGGAAAGGGGGTGGGGTGGGGTGGGGTGGGGGGGTGGGGGGGGGAGGAGACTTCTCAGCACAGCTCTTCCTCGTGCCCCGCGGTATCGCGAGCCTGATCAGCCCGTGCACTTCCTGTTCTCTCCGCTCCCGCAGGGGGCCGTTACATTACATTACATTACAGGCATTTAGCAGACGCTCTTATCCAGAGCGACTTACACAACTTTTTACATAGCATTTTACATTGTATCCATTTATACAGCTGGATATATACTGAAGCAATGCAGGTTAAGTACCTTGCTCAAGGGTACAATGGCAGTGTCCTTACCCGGGAATCGAACCTGCGACCTTTCGGTTACAAGCCCAGTTCCTTACCCACTGTGCTACACTCCGTCCGCCCGTTAGCACTGGCTTCAGGTCAGGCAATTACCCAGAGTGCACCAGCACCCAAATCTCTGCACCGCGTTAGCTTCGGGGCTGGGTCCGCTGCAGCGCGTGGCAGCTCAAACGCTTCGCTAATCTACAACCTCTTAACTCACACATCTCTGACACTTTCACCCAGTGGGGGGAAAAGTGGTGACTGACTCAATAAAATATTTTTTTAAAAAAGCTTGTTTTTACTGTGGGAGGGGGGAAAAAAAGACAAAAACACGTATCAGAAATGGCCATCTCTCTGCTTGTCTTTTCTCCGTGACTTGCTAACACTTTCCTGCTGACTGAGGAAAAGCTGCAGGGGCGATACGGATCTCCAGATAAGCTCCTCTCTCCTCGCTGCGCGACGCAGTGACTTGGCAAGTCGTGCAAACAGAAAGCAGAGAGACGCAGCGCAGCGGCGCTGCCAGCCCCTGTCCTCTCTGTAACCCAGCAGGAGTTCCTCCTCTCGCACACCGAGGGGAAATCTCTCACTGGGAGCCTGTTTAGCCGCAGGGATAACCTGTTCCTGTGCGCGGCCACCGCATGTGCCCAGACAAGTTTAGCGCCCTGCACAGGGAAGATGGTGCAGAACGATAAATGTAAAATAATAATAATAATGCTTACTGGGCCTGAGCACAGGCAGAGAGCAGTGCTGGTCCAGCCACAGCAGGGTGGTCTGACACAGCTCCTCCGTGCTGCTGGTGGACACCGCGCCGTTAAAGGACTCGAAAAGAGGTCTGATGATGATGCTGAACTGGGGGGGGTGGGGCCAACCAACGGTGCAGGTAGTGCGTTACAGTGCTGCATGGAAGCAGTGTCAGGTTGTTAGTGTGCGTGTGTGTGTTTTGCAGTGTGTAGTGTGGATATCATGTGCAGTGTAGTGTGTAGTGTGGTTATCAGTGTGTAGTGTGTTGGATTATGCAGCTGTGTAGTGTGGATTATGCAGTGTGTAGTGTGGATTATGCAGTGTGCAGTGTGTAGTGTGTAGTGTGGATTATGCAGTGTGCAGTGTGTAGTGTGGATTATGCAGTGTGTAGTGTGGATTATGCAGTGAACCTCTCGTGGCCCGAAGGCAGTCCAGTTAAAAGGATACGATCCAGAACTTCCAGTTCTGCAGGGTCCGGCTCTTGACGTACTCGTCGAATTTGTCGCGCATGTGGTCGAAGCGGTGCCGCGTGATGGGCACTCCTGTGGCCGGCAGCTGCTCCTGACACGAGCTGGAAGACCCGAGCAAACGATCACTGACATGAGCTGGAAGACCCGAGCAAACGATCACTGACACGAGCTGGAAGACCCGAGCAAACGAGCAGGTACAGGTGTATGAGCACGTACAGGTGTGTGAGCAGGCACAGGTGTGTGAGCAGGCACAGGTGTGTGAGCAGGTACAGGTGTATCAGCGGGTACAGGTGTGTGAGCAGGTACAGGTGTATGTGCAGATACAGGTATATAAATAGGTACAGGTGTAGGGTTGAGGAGCATCTGCACCTGATGGAGGCGTTGAGCTCCTCGATCTCCTCGCGGAGCCGCTTGGTCTCCTCCTGCATGCTGAGTCTCTCCTGCTGCAGTTTCCCGATGTACTCCACAGTCTTCTGCAGCGTCGCCGCGTTGCTGATCTGCTTCACAGAGAGCCACACTGCCCGTCAGCTACTGTGCAACGTCCCCACAACGTCCCCGCAATGTCCCCCGCAACGTCCCTGCAATGTCCCCGCAACGTCCCCACTATGTCCCTACAACATCCCCACTGTGTCCCTACAACGCTGCAGTAACGCCACAGCAGTACCCATCAGCTACTGCGCAACGTCCCCACTATGTCCCTACCAGACAAATGGACTGCATTTATATAGCGCTTTTATCCAAAGCGCTTTACAATTGATGCCTCTCATTCGCCAGAGCGGTTAGGGGTTAGGTGTCTTGCTTAAGGACACTTCGACATGCCCAGGGCGGGGTTTGAACCAGCAACCCTCCGACTGCCAGACAATCGCTCTTACCTCCTGAGCTATGTCGCCCCTACAATGCTGCAGTAACAGTGCTGGAGACACATTCACACGTCCGCTGTGGACAACTGAGGACCTTTCATGACACGCCAGCTTTGATCATCTATCAGACCTGCAGATTAATGTTTCCGTTCTCAAATCAGACAGTAACTGCGGTGCTGTGTGACACAGGAGATGAAAGGCGCACGGCTCGTACGGGCTTCAGGTTGCTCTGGGACTTGAGTGTGGGAACCAGGCTGCACAGCGTCTTGAAGCCGATGTTGATGTTGAAGCGTCTCTTCTGCTCGGCGGAAATGTGATTCACCCTCCGACTCTGAGCGGGCGAGAGAGGGGAGAGAGAGAAGGGACCAGCTTCAGAGAAAACGCACGTAAACGCTACAAATAAGGACAACGGTCAAAACCTGGTATATGGCTGGACCTAACACACTTCATCCAGCCGACCAATGGTGTAACTTCATCACTCAGTCAGATCACTCAGTCACTCACTCAGTCACAGACATTTGCATTTGTTGCATCTGTTGCGGTTCAGCCCATAATAATAATAATAATAATAATAATAAATATATGCAGGAGGACAGAGAGAGGATGAGACTGCGGTACCTGGTTGGACTCGTTCTTCCCCAGGCTGCTGCAGCTGTTATGGGGCGACTGGGGGCTGGGGACCTGGTCCGGGGCGCAAGGAGACCCCTGTCCTGAACAGCACCCATCCCGCACTGGCAAAATGGGCAGGAAGGCACAGGTGCAAAAGGGAGGGGGGCAGAAAGGACAGGTTCTGACTCTCCAAATTAAGAGCGTACAGCGACAAACGCTGAAGAGCAGGGTGCAGCCAAGACCCTTCTGCAGACCCCTGAGATCTCCAGTGAAAGCAACTCTTAATGCTGCAGCATACAATCACATTCTAGATGATTCTGTACTTCCCCTACAGTTTGGGGTGTACAGGCACACAGGTGATGCACAGGTATATAGGTGCACAGGTGATAGACAGGTGCACAGGTGATAGACAGGTGCACAGGTGATGCACAGGAATATAGGTGCACAGGTGATGCACAGGAATGCGCAGGTGGCACAGGTGATAGACAGGTGCACAGGTGGGACAGAATTAGGTGATCATGTGCACAGGTGCACAATGCAGGTGATAAGTAACAGTGATAGACAGGTGCACAGGTGATGATGACAGGTGCACAGGTGATGACGGGGTGACCTCCTGCTGCTGGCGAGCGCTGCTTCCGCGTTTGAGGAGGAGGCCGTCTCCTCTTTGGGGACGATCGCCTGTGGAGACTTCTGAGACTGCGGAGGATGTGGAACCCAGGAGCCTGGGGGGGGGGGGAGGGGAGAGAGGGGGGTGAGGGGGGAGAGGGGGTGGAGGGAGGGGAGGGAGGGGGAGGGAGAGAGGGGGGAGAGGAAGGGAGGGAGGGAGAGAGGGAGAGTGAGAGGAGGAGAGAGGGAGAGGGAAGAGGGAGGCAGAGGGAAGAGAAGGAGGGTGGTGAGGGGGAGGGAGGTGAGGGAGGAGAGGGAGGGGGGAGAGAGGAGAGGGAAAGAGAAGGAGGGAAGTGGTGAGGGAGAGAGGGAGGTGGTGAGGGGGAGGGAGAGAGAGAGGGAGAGGGGGAGAAAGTGAGAGATGATGGATCATAGAGGGTGAGCAGGTAACATCAGAGAGAGAGAATAAGAGGGAGAGGAAACTGGGGTCAAGGCGTGTTACTGATAGCATAACCGCTTACTGGTGTAAAATGGTGAGGAGTGCTGATGCTAGAAACCGTCTACACTAGACAGGAAAGACCTTATCTCCTGGGATCCCTGATGACACCTCAAACCGTCCGTCCAGGGGCGGGACGGGGGCGGCGTTTAGGCAGATTTCATACTTTGGAACTCATTATTCTGATTGCCAATGAACAGAAGGGAAAAGCCCGTCTACACATCATCATCTGGCGCAGATCGGGGTTGGATAACCCCCCCCCCCAGCTCTTCCAACACCAGTAAAAAAAAAAAAAGCCATCCCTACCAACTGCAGAACATACGCACCAATATTTTACAACAAAATTCCTATTTTGTAATTATTGTACATTTTTGCTCGGCAACACACATTCCATGAAAAAAAACCCAAATTTGACTGGCATTTAAAGAGTTAAAAGTCTTTCAAATCAGCATCTGACTCTGAGCTGAGTTTCGCTACGCTGTGGCCACGCTGTCCCGCTATAAAAAGCCCTCAATAATGCGCTCTGCCAGGAGGACACAGTGCCAAATTATCTGAGCCAATCAAGACAACGACTTACGAGTATCCTAGACCATAAATAAATACATTTTAAAAAATGTTTTAAATTATTATTATTTTTTAAACATCTGGACGTGGGGGTTTTGGGGTTACCCGTCCGAGTGAGGAGGTGATGACCACTCCAGTCTGGGGGAGCACGTCGGCCTTTAAGGGGCTGGGCGTGACGATCACTGCGTTGGGGTGCCCCGGAAAGGGAGCTAAAGGAGTAGACAGGAAGATAAAGTCACGTTTGGGCACCAGGGAGGACGAAACACACATTTTATCATTTTTAAAAATTCACTCACTTGATATGTTAATACTCTGAGTACGTGCCACCTTGTAGTCCTTTTAAGGGCACCTGAGCTTTCCCCCACCAACCCTAAAAGCACTGGTTTTCCTTTTCCTAAAACCGTTCATGTTCAGTGTGTAAATATAACATTGTCCTTTTGCACGTCTTTGCTTCACACAACTATCAAAGAATTCTCCTCAATTCAGAGAATTACTCTTTGGTTTTTTTAAACACACTGGATTAAATATAAATATATTAAATATATCTTTTCTCCTCCTCGATACCCTTTGAATAAGGTTCAGTGTGACACCCTGACGGCAAATGCTGCGTCATAAGATACAGATTGCCTAACTGATTGATAGATCAGTGATTCACTAAGCATGACCCCATTGTTCATATCCTGTTTATAACGTTCAGAACCTCGATAGGTAAAATCTGTCGCTGTTGAATTCACGATATAGCACTGCCCCCTTGTGGTAAACAAAATACCAGCACCCCAAGCCGGACCTATTCCAAAGAGATTCGAATCTCTTTGCCTATTCTGTTAAGTGCAGTTTTCAGCAGATGCGTTGAGAGAACTGAATTTAGAGCAAGCCGCCTCACTGTGCTGTCCAGCAATGCACGCATGTTCAGTGCAAATTCTCCCCAATTCGTCACAACAATCATTTGCAGACTCTTAGGCACTTGCTATTTCTTACGCTCCAAGTCTTGCTTATGGGAGTTGCCTGGAACAGTTCATTACAGTCAAATAGCTGCTCACAGTTACCGATTCCACTCAGAACCAGTTGATTCTTCATTTTAAGGTTAATTAATAATCTGACATTTTCCCCCATCATTTAAGACTTTAACTTTTAATATTTTAAACGTCACTTCTTATAGTTGCTTTGCTTTAAAATTAAGTTTTCTGATTAAAACCTGTCAGCCGACTCGTGTCAGTAATCCGCACTAATTTTACTTTAGTGTCTTTCTTATGTTCATACTTTACACGACATTTTTGTCTGGTCTGTTATGCATCTGCACGCGCCGCGCAGGTTTTATTTCTTTGATTCGGAGACTGTACCGGGTGTGTATTGTAACCCCGCCCCCTTTTCCCCAGTGGTTTTACCTCGGCCCACCTGACTCAGGTCCGAGCTTAATTGCAATGGCGGGAAATCATTAAAAGACTCGAGACAAAGAGGAGCTCTATGGGCAGAAGGCTGGTTTTGAAGCGAATGACCTGAATTTTGTTTGTGCTGAATTTTGGTTTGTTAGTTCTCGTTTTGGAACGACCGGCAACAGTCTCTCATGCGGTTTTATCTTTCCCATAGTTTTCCTTTTTTTTTGCTGGCACTGCTGGCAGCCGCGTCTCCTTCAGTTTTTAAAATTCTCACTCTGGTCGGATTGTTTCCGTATTTTTGTCTTGTTCGTCCACCACCTGAAGGAATCTCCATTTACGGGTTATAAGAACAAAACAAAAACAAAAATACTGCGAAAAGATGCTCAGCGGAACGTCACGCCGCCGGAGCCCGGCTCAGAACGATAACATCGCCTCGTTTAACCTCCAACCATCGGTGAGTCAAATGGTCCCCCCCCCCGCGCTTTTCCAGTGTTCTGGGGAGTTGAGAACAAGCTCCACGGGCAGTGCCATGTTTATGTTTTAATACAATAACCGTCATCGCATCACACTTTTGGATTGCACAAACGGAGAGGAAGAAAGTATGTAACAAATGGGGGTTCAGGTCCGGGATTGAATTATAATTTGTCTGACGTCATCTTCCTGGTTGTAGCAAAGTTTTTGGTGTCTCTGTAAATTAGAGTTTCGTGTGTTCCTGTGTAGCACAAAAGCATATTGCGGTGTGTGGACTTTGTCGCATTTAACATCTTTTTGTACGGTTTTCTACTGCGACGGTGTCTGTTTTTCATGTTGCTACATTGGCCTGGTAGCCTACGACGGGGTGTGGCTAGCGGTTAGTTCCCGGTGCGAAATCACTCTCACACGCGCCTCCTCGTGCGTGTTACTGCGCGTCTACCACGAACCCGCGCCTGGGAAGGATACCGCGGTTTAGCGACCGTTATCAGTTACAGTAAATAAAGCGATATGCGCGAAGTGGCAGACCACAGGCACAAGTCCGACAGACGTTATCAAAACGAAGTTTCTGCAGCTTCTGGTTAATAAAGTCGGTAATAATGAAATTAAGGGCGCGCCTATTGATAACGCCACTCACAGCCAACTAAACTTGGACAAGGACAGCTTGCGTCAGATAGCAGCTTAAGAGGAAGGGGAAGCTGCAACTGCAGCTTTAATTCGTGGGAAATATCACAGAGGGAACTGAAAGAAAAATACAGCAAGAGCAATCCACTGCAGACACGTTTAATCTGGCTATCAACATTCGCCTTTGATCTAATGTAGTAACGTCGATATCCATCAGTGCATCATACTTTCAGGTTACATTTCTTAGTCCCTTTACCAGCCTTTTGGTTAAACAAGCTTATTATCAAGCATATTTTTATTTAGTCTGTATGTACATGTGTAAAAGCTGCTGCTTCTCTGAGAGATCTAAGCTAATTTTGAGTGACTTTTTGGTTGGAATGAGAAACTGAAAAGTTGCGTATTCAGCAGAATTTGAGGTACCTGCTAAGATGAGGTGCTGGGCGGGGATGGTGCTGGCGGGCACTATCCTCTGTACAGGCCGGGCCTTCTTGGCTGCGCTGGAGGGCTGGATGGGTTTGGGCAGGGCGAAGGTCTGGGTGGGCTGCGGGACCGACGTGGGCTGGAGCGTGCTTTTGCAGGGCATTCTGGGAAGAGTGAATCCCGAGCTCTGGCTGAAGGTGGTGGCGGCTTCGCTGGGCGGGACGGTGGAGGAGGCCGTGTGCGTGATGACGGACGGGGGCGGGGTCGCCGTGGAAACCTGGCCCTGCAGGGGGAGGGGCATGGGGGCGGGGCCGGGAGGCGGGGCCTGCATCGGGGGCAGGGCCGACGGGTCGGCGGCGACGGTCATGTTCGCGTTGGCGGTGCTGGACATCGGGGGCAGGCCCCCTGAGTACTGGGGCACGTAGTGCTGGGCGTAGCCAAGGACCGCGGAGCTTCCGCTGCTGTGATTGGCCAATGCTGGTACCATGGGGGCGGAGCCGGGGGCGGGTGAGCCAATGAGCCGGTGGTCCAGACTGACAGACGAGGAATCCGCAGAGAGGGCCGGGTGCAGCAGGGAGGTCTGGGGCAGGGGCACAACCCAAAAATAGGGAGAATTTAACAGCTGCAGCACAGAGAGGCTCCCACTGATTTCCACATGATTCAGCGATGACATCACTCACCCACAATCCCCCAGCAGTAGCATGCAGCCTAACGCAGCCCCCAGCTGCACTACAAATAACCAGATCTGGGTCAAATACATTTTAAACTCTTCGGATTCCAGTACATTTTTAAAAGAGCAGCAGATCCCTGACCATTTTGAACATAACATGTTGACCAAAAAAAAAAATGAGAAATTTTATTCTGAATATTGGTGAAAATCGAGGTTTCTTTTAAAATGATCAATCTGAAGGAACTGTTACTAGTGTCTAAAGGGTCACCGGCCATTTCCATTACTTATCTTGCCCCAGGTCTGTAATTGCCGTGTACTAGTAAATGATTGCACAGGTGATGATTTCACACTATTGAAAAGCACATTATAAAGTTTTGCTTCTCCTGGCTGTTGTCACTGTTGCACACTCATCAGAACAGAAGTGACGGAGACATTCCGTGTCTGGCCCAATCTGAGTGGCTGTTGGAAATGGGGCGGAGTGTTGTACCTGAGTCTGAGAGCTGTTGCTAGGCGATGGAAGCATGGCTGACGTGGAGAGGGAGGCGGAGGAATATGCTGGCTGGCGGAGGGTGTGAAACAAGTCTGAAATAAAAAGGGGGGGGGAGGGAGAGTTACTGCTGTTATGACCACAGTCTACCTGAGTAGGGTACTCTTTTAGTACATATGAGGATCTTGGCTGTGGAGCACACTGATGCTTTCCTCTGAAGTGATACTTTTTTGTAAGTCCATGCAAGCAGGCTGCAGTTACCCTGACTGACCAGTGGGGGTCACTAGTGCGCAAACAGGGACACATGTCCCGCAGACTAAAATCCCTTCTCTCCCAGAATGATCCACCACCCTTCAGGGATTTCAGCTGCAGTAGGCCCCGGCATGGCCCTGATCCAGTGCCGGCCTGTGGGTCTCGTCCGTATGCCAGAACGGAGCCTTAACGGGATGCGCCCCCCAGCAGCCCTCTAACTGAAGCGGATCCGTGCTCACTGGCAGATGTGAGGGCACTGTGTGCGTTTCTGTGCCCTTGGCATTCCCTGGGCTGTGTTCTGCTTCTACACCCTTAACTCACAGACTCTGGCATTCTGGGATCTCCAAGAAACCACCAGGAGACAAGGACACAGCGGTAAAGCCTCTGCTGTTATCAGAAAGGGTGGAGCTCAGAGGTCACTGAATCATTCGCGATTGTCGAAGGAGCGCGTGCAGTGAAGCACGTCTGTTCCCTTTGAGAGGAAACTGAAACCGCTCCTGAAATGACCCAGTTTTCTAGCAGCGACGGGTTACCTTGTAAAGGCTCAAAGGGGCTAGCGTGTTTGTAAATATAACAGTTTAGTATACTGTAGCGTGTGCTAGCATGTTTGTAAATATAACATAGTTTAGTATACTGTAGCGTGTGCTAGCGTGTTTGTAAATATAACAGTTTAGTATACTGTAGCGTGTGCTAGCGTGTTTGTAAATATAACAGTTTAGTATACTGTAGCGTGTGCTAGCGTGTTTGTAAATATAACAGTTTAGTATACTGTAGCGTGTGCTAGCGTGTTTGTAAATATAACATAGTTTAGTATACTGTAGCGTGTGCAGTTCTCCAGCAGTGGCGTGTTACCTTGTAAAGGCTCAAACGTGTCCATGAAATCCAGGTTGGGCTGCAGGGGGATCAGGCCCGGCTGGATCATGTCAGCGTTACCAGCATGAGCTGCAGAGAGAGAGAGAGAGAGAGGGAGAGAGAAACAAAATGGAGGTTATGAGAGAGCGATAAAATGAGGATGAAATAAAGAGAGAGCGAGAGAGAGAGTGACTGAGGGACAGGGAGAGAGAATGAGGGGATGAAGAGGAGAGGGTGATGGTGGTGATGAAGGATCAGAGAGGGTGAGCAGGTAACAGCAGCCTGTCCTGTAACCGCACAGATCAGGCCACCCCCACCCTGAGGCCATTTAGGCCCCACTCAGGCCTGGGTTAGGCCCCACTCAGGCCTGGTTTAGGCCCCACTCAGGCCTGGTTTAGGCCCCACTCAGGCCTGGTTTAGGCCCCACTCAGGCCTGGTTTAGGCCCCACTCAGGCCTGGGTTAGGCCCCACTCAGGCCTGGTTTAGGCCCCACTCAGGCCTGGTTCTGTGATGTTTGGGCTGAGCTGCTGATGAGCCTGGGGCCCCTGAGCGGGCAGGACTGGGGCGGGCGAGCAGGCGGAGGGGTGGGGGGTGGGGGGTGGGGTGGCGTAAATGTCACACTGGCCTGCGAGTCTCTGCTCCAGGAAGTCAGGAGGTTTCACCCCTCACAGGCCCCAGGGAAACATCAGAGCAGCCTTTTCACTTTCCATCAACACTGCGCGTGTGTGAGAGAGAGGGCGAGAGAGAGAGAGTGAAAGTGTTTGTGTCTGTGTGTGAGAGAGAGAGAGAGAGAGAGTGATAGTGTTTGTGTCTGTGTGTGTGAGAGAGAGAGTGATAGTGTTTGTGTCTGTGTGTGTGAGAGAGAGAGTGATAGTGTTTGTGTCTGTGTGTGAGAGAGAGAGAGTGAAAGTGTTTGTGTCTGTGTGTGAGAGAGAGAGTGAAAGTGTTTGTGTCTGTGTGTGAGAGAGAGAGTGAAAGTGTTTGTGTCTGTGTGTGAGAGAGAGAGTGAAAGTGTTTGTGTCTGTGTGTGAGAGAGAGAGAGTGAAAGTGTTTGTGTCTGTGTGTGAGAGAGAGAGTGAGTGTTTGTGTCTGTGTGTGAGAGAGAGAGTGAAAGTGTTTGTGTCTGTGTGTGTGAGAGAGAGAGTGAAAGTGTTTGTGTCTGTGTGTGTGTGAGCGCGTGCCTGTTGTAATTAGACATCATAAGACACAAGTGTACTCGTGATCCCTTCTGGGTGTCGATATCTCTTCAGAAACCTTAACCCTTTGCAGTCCTGGCCTGGTACCAGTGTAAAGGCCTGCACTCTCCCTGTAGACTGGGCAGGGTGCGGGGTGGGGGGGTGCAGGGTGCGGGGTGGGGGGGTGCAGGGTCGGGGGGGGGGATGCAGGGCGAGGCGCGGGGTGGGGTGGGGGTGGGGCTCACCGATCTCCCTGGGGTTGGGCCAGGCGATGGGCTGATGAGAGGACAGGGTGGAGAAGAGTGTGTCCGAGAACTCGGACATCAGCACGTCCATGTCGAAGAGCGGGTCCATCTCCATGGGAATGGGCGACTCGCGGCTTTTTCGCGCCACCCGTCGGCCCGCCCCCACCCCTCCCCCCGCCGCCGCCACCTCCTCGTCCTGGCAAAGGGAGACACGGCGGGTGTCGGGAAAGATCTCCCCAAACAGCGAAAACTGTTCCTCCGCCCCCTTGAATGTTCAAAACGCACAAGCAGGCCGTCAGTTCACTGCAGAGCACAAATGCACAAACATGCGCACACACACACATACACACACACACACACACTCGCACTCACTCGCTCACACGCACACACACACACACACTCGCAACACACACACACACACTCGCTCTCACACACACACACTCACACACACTCGCACACTCACACTCGCTCGCTCTCGCACACGCTCACACTCGCACACACACACGCTCACTCGCGCACACACACACACTCGCTCACACACACACACACACACGCTCACACACACACACTCTCACTCACACTCGCTCACACACACACTCGCACACAAACACACACTCGCGCACACACACACACTTGCTCACACACACACACTCACACGCACACACACTCACACACACTCACTCACACACACTCGCTCACACACACACACACACACACACTCGCTCACTCACTCACACACACACACACACACACACACAGAAATAACAGTACAGTACAGAGGCACACAACAGGCTTTAATTCCAACAGTGTTCAGCTGTAGTTCATGAGTCTGGCTAAAAGACAGCAGAGCAAAGACATGGTTGAAGAGCAGAAGTTGGTATGAGGTCCTGACCCGGTGGTGCGCGGACTCTTAATGCGCTAAATGAAATGAGGACGGGGACCCCGGGTCCCGGGACTGATCTGGCCGCCGTTCCCCTCTGACGCGTCCCCACGCGCTCCCAATCAGGCGCCCCGCCCAGCGGGACCTAACCGCGGGCACGCTGCTCTCATAAAGAGCACAAAGGGCTCTTCACTCGCCGTCTGAGCCTGACCAGCCGCGCGCGTGTGTGCAGGGCTTCAGCAGGAGCACGGCTAGGGAGCCTACAGAGCCTCAGAGGGTCAGCAGCGGCAGGTGTGTGTCAGTGTGTGTATGTGTCTAGTGTGTGTGATTGTGTGTGTATCAGTGTGTGTCAGTGTGTCGGTGTGTGGGGAGTGTGTGGTGTATGCAGTGTGTGTTGTGTATGCGTGATGTCTGAGTGTGGTTTGTGTGTTGGGTGGAGGTATGCATGTGTGTGTATGCGTGTGTGTCAGTGTGTTGGAGTGAGCCATTGTTCAGTACAGTCCACCTGACCTGCAGACACCATGACTACAGTGTCAATTTAGTGAAACAGCACCACCCCCGTGTCCATGGAGACCTGAGTCTGAGGGTTTCATTGATTTTCCCCTGAAGTTTGCAGAGGTGCTCCTAAATTTAGTGGAGGTGTGGCAGAGGGTGTTGGGGGGAACCCGTGATATTTAACCTTTATGCCGATTCCATGTGCAGCATGCAGAGGGCACACGTCCAAAGCAAGGCTTGTGCGTTGGTTTACTTAGTCTGCCGAGTAAAATTCTTGTTAAATTCTACTTTACTGCCACTGCGTTATACGCCTAGATTTATGTGCCGATGAGTCAGGTCCAGGAAAATCACTCCGCATTAAGGCGCATTCTCTGAAAACTCGAGGATAACGCCTCCCTCGGGCTTGTGGTTAAAATGTGAAGAGCAGCATGCAGCTGGAGGAGCTCAGCTGGCCTTGCATCAAACCCATCAAACCAATCAAACCCATCGATCCATCAAACCCATCAAACCCATCGATCCATCAAACCCATCAAACCCATCCAACCCATCCAACCCATCCGATCCATCCGATCCATCCAACCCATCGAAGCCATGCATGAGACCACAATGCTTTGTGAAACGAAGCTTGTACACAAAAACGTGTACACAGGGTGAATTGGCAGCAATGTGCTGAAAGGGTTAATGGTGCATACAGCGTTGTTTTATGAAGCGTTTATGGGGTCAGTAACTCAGTACTCACTTTGAGGAGGCTGGACAGGTCTTCATCTTTGTGCTTCTGTAGCTGTTAAAGAAAAGTAACGTATTCATTTCAGTTCAAAATGAGCAAAATTCTGGTAACAGGAAAACAACTCTGACTGAAGATCACATTGTGCTCAGTAGGTCACATGACCAGATTCAGAGACGGGGGTCGAGATCTCAAATGTAGCTTTTGAAATGAGCTTCAGTTATGCATAATCGCATTTAAAATCATTTTCCTAAATGGAAAACAAAGTTAATCTATGAAAAGGTTCGTGCCCTAGAAATCTAATCAAATCTATTCGTGATGAACCCACCCTTTTCTTGAAATACGTCCTCCACTTGTGGTACTCCCGGATGACTATTTCAATTCTTCTCTTCCAGTATTTTCCCTCTGTGGCTATTGTCTGTTTGAGAGGGAGAGAGGAGGGTGTGAGTGAATGTGTGTGTGTGTGTGTGTGTGTGAGAGAGTGAGTGTGTGTGTGAGGGGGAGAGAGAGGGGGTGCAAGTGAGTGTATATTACTGAGTAAGTGTGTGTGTAAGTGTGTGAGTGAGTGTATATTAGTGAGTAAGTGTGTGTGTGTAAGTGTGTGAGTGAGTGTATATTAGTGAGTAAGTGTGTGTGTGTAAGAGTGTGTGAGTGAGTGTATATTAGTAAGTGTGTGTGTAAGAGTGTGTGAGTGAGTGTATATTAGTGAGTAAGTGTGTATATACGTGTGAGTGAGGAGCAGAAGGTCAGGGGGTTGTGAGTCGGGAGGCAGGATGGGCAGAGGGCAGGTGAGAGCAGGGGAGTTGGTGGGGGGAGGATGGAGGCAGAGGGAGGTGGAGAGTGGCAGTTGGATGGTGGTGGATGGGGCAGAGGCAGGTGAGGAGGGCAGTTGATGGGGGGTGGATGGGGCAGAGGGCAGAGAGACAGGGAGTTTGGATGAGGGGGCGATGGGGCAGAGGGGTGAGCAGAGGGCAGTGGATGGGGGGGCGGGATGGGGGCAGAGGGCAGGTGAGAGCAGGGCAGTTGGATGGGGGGGTGGGGCATCGGGGGCTGCTCACCTCAGCCTGGCGGTGCTCCTCAGAGGTGATGCTTCCTTCCAGGGGGGTGACAAAATGGCACACTGGGTTCTCCCTCTTCTCCACGTCTGTACGGGCACAAAATGGCAGCCTGCACTCAGGACTGTAGAACGGGGGTCACAACCCCTAGTGCTGGGGGGGGGGGGCGCAGAGTGCTGGGGGGCCAGAGCCACCTCCATTCCACACCATAAACAGTGGACAGAACATAAGCCATGATGTATCAGAAAAGGGCATTGTGAGGACACAGTGGTGGTGAAGGGGATTCTGGGATTTGTAGTGCCGTGGGTTTGCATGGACAGGGACACTCACACTGCATGTACCAGGCCCTCCAGATGGCATTGTTCAGGCGAATCTTGTCCCTCCACAGCAGCTTCAGCCCTTTGAAGTTCTTCCATTTCGGCGACACCAGTTTCCCGCTGCAACAGGAAAGGACCACCGGGGGGTTTTAAAAGTGCCATCGGCCGGGACAGCCAGAGATCGCTAACGCTGCCTTCAGTCTGCAAGGCACGATGTCACAGCCGGCTGTATTTTAATGAGCTTAATCACATCACAGGACTGTGTTCATTAGCTCCTTCCTGCTCCTGTAATGTGACTGAATACTCGATACGCAAATATAATTAGCCGGATGATTTGCTAATGCATCAGTTGACACCTGAAATGCTCCAGGGAATGCGTTTGTATCACTTCCAGCAATAATGGTACGGTCTCGGCTGCAACTTAAATAAGCATGCGTGCTTTAAAATATAAGAAATGCATCATAACTGAAAACTGCAGATTATCTGAAAAAGGGAGCAATTTTTTTTTCAAAAGCAGACAATATTTAACTCCATTTCTTCTAAAACTACAGATAAATAATGTACGCAACTTCATTTGAAGTCTCCTTTGTTCATTTTTTAAATTATGGCAAATCAGCACAGGGATTTATGGAATGTAAAGTCCAAAATTCATGAACCTGTAGCTTCGGACTTCATTTCCCATAATTCTCATGTGACACATCTGTGAAACACATTCTTCAGCTGCTACCAGAGACCGGAAAAAAACAACATGGACGGGAGTTCCTGAGCTGGCGGTGCCCAGCCGTACCGAGGCCTGGCACTCTCACACTCTCTCTCACTCTCTCCCACTCTCCGACACCTCTCTCTCCTCCCACGTCACCCACTCTCTCGCCACTCCCAGCACTCACACACTCTCTCACACACTCGCGCACACTCACACACTCTCCCAAACACTCTCACACTCACACACACACTCTCCCACACTCTCCCGCACACTCTCTCTCACTCTCGCACACACTCTCCCACACTCTCACACACTCTCGGGGGGGCTGACAGACTGAAGCGGTGAGGCGGTTAGGGGTCTGGAGACCGTGCGGGCGCGGGAGAGCTCACTCTGTAACCGCTGACACCAAACACGCCACTATCAGGTGACGGGGCGGGCGGGTCACTGATACCCAACGAGCGGGCGAGTGCCGTAACAAAGTGTCCGCTTCCCCCAGATTGGGGGGGGGGGGGATGTCATTTTTTCATGATACAGACATCATTCAAACATGCAGTGTCTGTGTGGAGTTCAGAGTCAGCCCCCTTTAATAGAATAGAAATAATTAATTATAAGGGGGGGGGGCGGGCAGCATCCACTTTGGACTCCTTAGATGCAGAAGACTGCGGATGGTGTACATGTCTGGACTGATGTCCGTTATGTAAAGAGAGAGACGGCTCATTATCCTGCAGAGCGCCATTTGGGTTACAGGCAGTCAGACACGAAACGGCAAAAAAAAAAGTTTCAGAAAAAATAAAAAATAAAAATAATTTTTGGCACAGGGGACTTGGACGCTGATGCAGAATGTTTTTGCAGCCCACTACATTCCGAAACGGGCCGAGTGGGAGGGCACCGCAGACGAAACTTTCAGCGCGAAGGGCGAAGTGCCCGCAGTTATTTATAGCCTCTTACACACAATCGGGCCGCGGGCCGCGAACAGCACAGCGCAGCGCGGCCGCAAACCCGCCGGCGGCAGCGACCGCAGCGGCCTGGCGCTGTCCCAGGAGCGGCGCTGGCGTGTGATTGGCTAACGCCGGGCGCGGCGCGGGCTGCGGCTTCGTCCGACTCGACGGCGACCGGCTTGAATCGCGCGACGTTGCAGACGGTACAGCGAGAGGACCCGCCCCTGCGGGAGAGCGCCGGTCTGTGGGCGGGCTCGCCGTTCGCGGTAAGTCCCGCGGAAAGGAAGCGATGTTCTGGGGAAGCGCGGCTCCTCTGGGAACGGGATCTGCTTTTAAACGTTACGTAACGGGGCAGAGCCGTTTTCCAAAACACTCGGCGAGGCTCCCGGCCCTCATAACCGGGCTGGACAAGCTCTAAAACCCGCTATTCAAACTACACACAGGTGACTGAAACTGGAATTTAAACATGTATTTTCATGGGAATTGGATAGTTGTATATGACTACCTTTATTTGCTCAATTGTGATTCTGAGGTTCACCGAGTCTGACAACAAACTTTTTATTGTATAACCCACACTTGGTGACCTCTATGCTAAAAAAGCAAGCCTGGCCACCATCGGCCCTGTCAGAGCTGGACCAAATGCACTAAAACCAGACCAAACCCAGACCAAACCGAGCCAGCCTGTCGCAGAGTAGCACAGGAGCATTAAGCAGTGACGCTCAGCATGTCTAATGACAAACAGTAAATCACATTATCATACGAAAAGGGAACAATCGCCTGCCCCTGCCCCCCCCCCCCCCCCGACCCAAGGTCAGCGGAAGGGTGTCGTCACGGCGGGAAGCCAGGAGAGATACGGCGAGCGGTGTGGGCTCCAGGCGCCGTGGTAACACGATCTGTTTACCGTTTGAAAGACCGCCCCCCGCCAGCGCGGCCTGCCAGGCCTCCGGGCCCCTTTTTTAAAAACAGCGCGAGCGCCCCGGAGAAGGGGCTGGTACTGACCCGCTCCAGGGTCCGGCTCCACAGCTGTACACGCGGGCCCCAGAACACACACACACACACACACGCTCTTACAGGGCCGGGCCGAGAAAAACAACACAACCAACCCTGCAGATGGCCTGAGAAAAAACACATTTTAAGACGCTGAGTGCTGATGTTCCACTGGTGAGCAGGAGCACAAGGGTGCAGTGAGCCCATGTGCAGGCAGGGCTGTGCTTCACGATTTCCGTGTATTGAGCTGGAGCAGAGTGCGCAGCTGCAGCGCAGGGTTGTGGGCTCAGTCAGTCAGGGTGCAGCGAGGACACCGTCTCCAAGACTGCAGACCCCCCCCCCCTCCCTGAGGAGCTCAGGTTTAAGCAGTATGGCCTGAGGTCAGCAGGTCATTGGGTTAAATCCCCCCCAAAAAAACCTCAGCACCTTGGTATGAAGTGCTCTAAATCACGGGTCTGAAACTTCAGTCCTGGAGGGCCACAGTCTCTGCTTGTTCTCATGATTTTCATTTCGGTCAGCAGCCAATTTAAGCCTTGGAAACAAGTAGCCAATCAGAGATGCAGTTGAGCACTTGAGTGCAGGAACACATCAGGACCCAGCAGACCCAGCGGCGCTCCAGGATTCCAGTCTGAGACTCCTGATCAAAATGTTTCGCTTTTGGCATTTTCATAGGACATGTTGACGATGAACAAAAAAAATGAAATGGACCTTTACGCGTTTTCCTTTAAAGGAATTTTATATTAAGCGCATATTAAAGGAAGCGCATGTATTTCACAGAATGGGAGTTGCAGACGGACAGGCGGAGAGAAACGAGCCCAATGAGAAGGGTTTTCAGTCTCGCCTCACGCCACGTTCCACCGCCACACCTTCATTTCTCCCCCCCGTCCGGCGTCTGCTCGCTCCTCCGCTCCTCCATATATCCCATATGCCACGACCTCCTCCTCCTCCTCCTCCTCCCCCTCCCCTCCTCCTCCCGGACCAGCCAGCCCTTATTTACAGGCTAATAAAGGCCCAGCTGCAGCGGAGCGCACGGCTCCACGGGCAAACAGCTGCGCTCTGTTAGCAGAGTAAAAAAAAAGTTATTTATTATATATTTGGGTGAGAGGGGACTGTGGTGCTGACCGCTCGGACCCCCAGCCCCCTCCACACGCGGTGCGTCACCAGCGCTAACAATAGCCCCCCATGCAGGACATCCCAGGAGCGGGGGGGTGTTTTTCTGCACTAAAAATAAGCGCTAAACGCAGTGCAGTAGGCCGCCTGGATCACGCAAGCGCTCCCCTTCCACAGCGCGGGCTGAGGCTGGCAGGAGTGCCGGGACAGGCGGAGAACGGGTCGCTGTACGGGTGGGCTGGGACAGCGGCCTGCCGGGCGGCTTCAGGGCAGGAAAGAGAGGAGAAACGACGGGACGACATCGCGCACATTTCAGAGACGAGCGCCGGCTTGCCCCAAATCCCAAATCAAAGCCAGCCCACAGGTGAGGGGGGGGAGCGGGGGTGGGCCTTTAAAAATGAAGGACCATCAAGAACAGTTTTCTACTGCAGCCAATCAAATGGGACACAAAGATCATTTCAAATTCTTATAATCTAATAGACCACCTGCCTGAACCTATATAAACTCCCCGCTCTGTTATTAAAACCGTTATGCAACCCAATATTGCGCACAAACCCGCCACGCTGAGCAGCCAGCTGTTCTCTGTGTGCACAAGCTTAAGTGAGCCCAATTATGACCTCATTAAGCAGGTAAACCCTGCAGATACCCCGCCTGCCGCTGAGCCTTAAGTGGCGTTAAGTGGGCCGAGACGTTAGGAAACGCTTCGCTTACTGCGCGGCTCCATGGGAAGCGGTTCCCGGAACCCGCCGCCGGTTTATGGTGTTGAGCTGGGTGACGCTGGCGGTGTTGAGCTAGGTGACGCTGGCGGTGTTGAGCTGGGTGACGCTGGCGGTGTTCAGCTGGGTGACGCTGGCGGTGTTGGTAAACCCGCTGCGAGTTTATGGTGGTTACGCTGGCAGTGTTGAGCTGGGTGACGCTGGCGGTGTTGGTCTGCGGTGCACTGGCTGCTGCAGTGGCCTGGGCTGGCTCTCCAGTAAACCGGTACGCGATGTGATTCCTTGTGGCTTTTTTGTGTTGTAATTGAAACGGGTGCTGGCGGCGGTTAGCGGTGAAGTTTCGTAACGAGCCCAGTTACTCCAGACCGGTTTGTGCTTCACCAGTAATGAGGGGATTACCTGCGATTGTTCAGTCAATCAGGTTCAGAGTCCAGAGTGAAAAGCACTGAGACACAAGCCCTGGATACACAGGTGTGCACACCTAGGCTACGTTCACACTGCGGGTCTTCATGGCCAGTTCAGATTTTTTTTTTTACACCTGTATCTTATTTTTGCCTGTAAAAGTGACCCATATCCGATACCTCTTATCACACGGTTTACACCTGAAACAGCCCACACGTGTACTTGAGGGTTTGGTTAGCAATACAAAAATAAACAACCACACCGCCACAGACATCGGCAGCTGCGACGGACACAAAACAAGACAAATAATAATTCAAGCTGTTGTTTTTCTAAGTGTCTCCTAATGAACATCTCTGTATTTTGGCCTATACAGACTCATCGCCCCTCAGGCTTAAAAGGCAGGGAGACCTCGGTATTCGTTCACTGACCTGATCTTTCCTCCTCCATTTCATTTCTTTAACCATGTAACGTTACCAGCGGAGAGTGGCTGCATGTGCAGTTACACGTCATTCTGACTGATGCGAAAAAAAGTGAGAATTTTGAATGACGTGCAAGTCGCAATGACCGAGAAATTACAATCAGCGTGTTCATATGGCAGATTTATTTCCACAGATGAATGTGGCCCAAACCGGATCTGAAAATACCCGATCCCATTGTGCATCTGATCTGTGCCACAAGTGAGAGAGAAAATATCAGAATTGGGTCAATCTTACCGGGGGGTGTAACCGTAGACCTAGAGACCAGTGTTCAAAAAGGTCACAAAATAACAACCAATGGCATTACAGCATCATCAGCCAGACACCTCCAAGAAAAGGGGGAAGGGTTTCTCTCATCAAGGCCCACTGTGATTGGATAACTACATAAATGACTGCGGAACGCTCCAATGAGAAGGGGTTTATGGGCTGGCAAGGGGATGCACGGGAGGTGATTTAGGCCGAATAGCAGGTGATGCTCACTGGGGGGGCAGGGGTCGATCACCACAAGGGGGAAATTAGTTCCCATAAATCCTAATAGGATAAGCTTTCCCCCCTCAAACAAGTGCATTTTTATCAACCGCCTGCATTTCATCCCAGAAAGAACCACAACCCCCCAATACTTTGGAAAAACACATTTTCCAAACTTTAATTAAAAATTAAAAAGGAAAAAAAAGGTCAGTCTCGTTATTCAGAGCGGACTTGACAGCTCGGTGAGAAATAGGAGCTGGAGGGTTGGGTGCCGGGAGCTAAATGCCAGAGGCTAAGGAAGATCACAATTCAGGTTTGCAGGTTTGAATCAAAGTGCTTTACCTGAATCCTTTATGCAGGTAATCCAGCCATTTAAAGGGATAGCATGTTTAGCGTCAGGACAATCGCCCTGAATTAATGTGCCATGAATCAGCCCTTTATGTAAAAGATGCCCACTGCAAAAAAAAAAAGAAAAATTAGGCCAGAGCAGACCAAGAGGTTTTAACTCACTGAAGTTCCCAAGGCATTTCCAGATTACATTTGTTATCATCATGATTTTAACTCATGGTCATGTATTTCTGCATACACACCAGTCCTGCAGGAGGGGAACAGTAAATCAGAGAATGCCACACATACTTGCGAGTAGACAAGACTACCCTGCATATCGAATCTTTTTGTTTTCTGTTTTTTCCAGACTGTGTTTGCCAGAGTTAGTCCGTGCTGATGCTACATCAGTGACTCATACTGAATACGCGTAAATATTTTATTTGGACAGGAGACATATCCCACATTCATGTTTTCTGCGCTGTGCCCAGGGTTCTCTGCACGGCCATTTTCGAGCATTAACGTTGGAGATGTGCGTCTCACACACCTGTGTGGTTCTTACGGGGCACCTGTGTGAACTCTATGACTAGTTCTGATTGAAGACACGCCACTCAAAATGTTGACCGTCACGGTTAAATAAAAACACCGCTGTCTTTGGAGCAGATGCGAGTTTACATTCCAGATTTTCCTAATGAGACGTTCGGACTCCGCTCCTCCTGCCAAAAACATCTCAGAGTGCGTATGGTTATTCTCTCAGCCGTGATCTATCCCAAACTTCTGTGCAATAGGTGCACAGACCCCGAACCTTTCAGCTTACAGACGAGGCCAAGCCTGAAAAAGTACTGGGGCCTCAAATGTCATTTTTCCCAGCTGTAAATATCCAGTTTGCTTGGAACCAACAGCAGCACCACGACGTGAGTTATGGGAAGCGATCAGACAACAGCGAGACGAAAAATAAAAAGAATATTCACCATGTTGGAATGCGCACTTCTGAACATGGTTCCCTTCCCCCCAGACTTCGCCAGAACCTCCCCCCATGCGGCTGATAAAGTGGAATAGATGACGTTTGCTGCACTGCTGTGTGTCGGTTTGGGACTCTGACTCTCTGACCCGTTTGAGCCGGACGGTGCTGCCACCCCCTTTTCCAGACCAGTCTGCCTGCTGGGCGGCACGCTCTTTAAAGAGCCACATCCCCACTTCCTGTGGGTGTAATGTGAGGATTCCAGCAGGGCTAGCCTACATACATACCTCCAATGCATGCATGTCACCCCCCCCATAATGGGTTTTGTATGTGTTCATAAAATATCTTATCTGGGTGTTTCCCTGTGCATACGCTGTGCGTTTCCCTGTGCATACGCTGTGCGTTTCCCTGTGCATACGCTGTGCGTTTCCCTGTGTATACGCTCTGCGTTTCCCTGTGTATACGCTCTGCGTTTCCCTGTGTATACGCTGTGCGTTTCCCTGTGCATACGCTGTGCGTTTCCCTGTGCATATGCTGTGCTGTCAGAGAGTGGGTCGGTCGCTAAGCGTGGAGCTTTGGCTCATGTGACGCTCCTGTTGTGGCTGCTAGCTGCTAACAGAGACGACCGCTTCCTCCCAGGCTAGCCCTGTCAGGGCGGGCCCCCGTCCTACACCAGGGCACCTGGAGAACCAGCACTGCTGCCGCGGTCACGCACCTCACCGAGCACCCCGTACCGCCACACGAGCCTGCAGCGCTCCCCGTGCACGCGGTAGCGGCGGCTAAGACGCCGGCGAAAGCCTGGCTCGGCGACGCCCGCATGCAGTGCAGGACGAGCTCGCTAAGTTAGCGACGGAGCGCGAGGCCTCGCCTCGCCTCGGTGAAGACGCGCAAACATCCCGCCATTTTTCGGCGTTACGGTAGCCGTGCTGCCGGGGTCCTTTCCAGGCCTCGCCTTCCCTCTCAGAACACCCGCCATCTTGGGTCGGTCGGGTCGGGTCGTACATGTGGTTGTCCTCAGGCACACAATGCCCTCTCTCTCTCTCTCGGTCTCTCATCTTGTGCACTGGAACAAGAGAGACTTTAAACATCCCATCTCTGTCCCCGCTGCCTTTATTACAACACGACCGGCTTCAAACTTTTAGGAGATTGGTGTCTGAGTACGGGAGAGTGTCCGGGCACTTACAAACACTTACGCTCCTCAAACCACTCAGCTGAGGCCTGACCTTGACAGGAAAAACACTGTGTGTGTGTGTGTGTCTGCGCGCACGTGTGTGTGTATGCGAGGGTGTGGTGTGTACATAAGGCCTTAGTAAAAGGCCAATTCAAGAGGTTTCCTCAGAAGAGAAGACTTGAAGACAACACAGGCCGTGGCATTGCTATATAATGTGAAACCTTACACGTAAATTCCCTTCTAATGTGTGTAATTAACTGCTCAAACGCTTTTCCCCTTTTTTTTTCTCAAAATTCTGATCATGCCGATCATTGCATACTTTATTAAGCTGAAAGGTGAAATGCTGCTTTGGTTTTCAACGCCGATTTATTTGGTTATTTAGTCTATTTTATTTGTAGATAAATAGGAGTGGACAGTCAGTCCAGTTTGTGTATTTTTTCCTCCACTTCATTCCGAAAGGGAAAGCAGAGCGGGTCACAGTACAGGAAGACGTGACATCACAGTTCAGGAAGACGTGACATCACAGTACAGGAAGACGTGACATCAGACGGGCAGATTCACATTTGGGAGGACACCTGGCTGCCCTACAGACATAGGGACCTGGGGTAGAAACGGGCACTGGGCTGGCACAGTCTTGGTTGCAATCACTCAGACGAAGCCAACCCCCCCCCCCACCCCAGCTGTGCTGCCAGACCACAACCATACCTCGGCAGGCTAAGTCTAGAACGTTCCGGACCTCCCTCCCTCACCACGGGCGATCCCTCACGCACCACCTGCCCAAACTGGAGGATCAAAGAGGCCGCCCCCTGCCCCGCTGTTCTGGACACCTGAGGATTCGCATAGCACGAGAGGGTAAACGATAAGAGCGTTAAACTGCTTCCATGTTGCCTTCTGCTAGAGGGTATGACGACTGTCCTACCAGGGAATCGAACCTTCGACCTCTGGGTTGCAAGCCCAGCTCCCTCAGCCCTGAGAGGTGCAATGTAGCCCCGTAGTTTCATTTGCAGAAAGGGCAGAGTGTGGGGCCACATTCTTTCCTCTTAAACTGACACCCCCCTCCCTGACTCCCCCTGCCCGGTGACCCCCGTCCCGCTCTGGCATCCAAGATGAGTCACTGAGACTGGAAGCACCACAGGCAGAAACCCAACCCCACCCAGAGACATTCCCAGGGCTATTCTTAGCTGCTTTTTGTTTATTAATCGATGACACCCCCCTCCCCCCACTCCCCTGCGACTCTGTATGGAGTTTATTTTTACGATGTAAATAAGACGTCTGCCGCTGAGTGTAATCATCAGGAGGGATGGAGCAGGCCGTTTTGAGCGAGGGCAGGTCAGGAGCACGCTCTCTGTGACGTGACACGTGGGTGATTAACGAAGATCTCCACTCGCGCGGTTTGATATTCCAGACCAGACCGTTAAACCCGCAGTTCCTGTTGGTTTTATGCCACTTCCTGTCGATAAGCGGCCTTGGAGATGGAGTGTGTGGACACTTCAGCCAATAATGGATTTAAATTTAGCTCAAACGCTAAAAGCAGTACACACTGCAGCCCTCCCTGTGCGGAACTTGAGACGCCTGGTTCACTTTATTTCCTTGTGTTACTGCCTTCATAAGCAGCTACTCTGAGTGATCATGTGTATAGATCCTAAGGTTGCCAGTGATCGTGTCTGTAGATCCTAATGTTGTCAGTGATCGTGTGTGTGGATCCTAAGGTTGTCAGTGATCGTGTGTGTAGATCCTGAGGTTGTCAGTGATCGTGTGTGTAGATCCTAAGGTTGTCAGTGATCGTGTGTGTAGATCCTAAGGTTGTCAGTGATCGTGTCTGTAGATCCGAATGCCTGCAGTCTGTAGTCAGGCCTGATCATTGAGGCTGTTGTTTTACAGAGCGCTCGTGCCAGAACATGCACATGAACACATAAAGATAGCAGACTAAACTAAGGTATAAAGATGCACGAATGCAGGCCTCTTCAGTTCCTCCCAAATTAAAGACTAAGAAAGGTTCGCCGAGCTTTGACCTTTCCGTGAAGGACTGAAACGGAGTTACTGCTTTATACCCCAGCTCTACTGCTCTACAGAACTCAGAACCAGGCCTGGGGGGCTGTGCTTACCTGTGCAGTGTGCTTACCTGAGCGCAGAGTTTACCTGGGGGCTGTGTTTACCTGGAGCTCATCTGGCGCATTCTGAACTCCCACAGCTGCACCTGCTCTTTGCCATCAGAGCCCAGGCAGCCCTGTCAGTTAAAGGCGTTACCGTGACAGCGAGCCGTGGCGACGGCCTCTGGCTCACGTCTCTGTGCAGGCCTGAACGGCGCAAGGTTAGACCGCTTACACGCCGGTCACTTCCTGCACAACATTTCCTTTAAATTAACCGCCTGTTAGCGGACCATGAGCACGAGGTCACCCACAGCTTCGAGGAGCATGACATCGATGTTCTCCACGCGTCATGGCTTTCTCAGTCCCCAGATGTGAACCCAGCCCAGCATTTATGGAACATTCCCAAATCCAGTCCAGAACAGAGACCGGTCCCGAATCTACATTGCCTCAGCTGTCAAACTGTTCAATCCAATTTGCATCCGTTCGACATCCATGCGAAGTAGACGGAACAGCATCACTGCTCTGTAACGGACATTCAACAGACGATTGTACAGAACCTGATCTGGCACAGAGCTTCAACTAGCCAGTGAGTCAAAGCTATTGTTCGCTTTCATATCAGTCTCAATTCTACTTGCTCCCCGTAACATTACTCTCTACCGATGACACCCAGATGAACTCTACTAGACTTTCCTCGTCTTGTTTCCATCGCTAACTTGATTCGTAGCTGGCTGGCTGGACGGGATCTCAAAAACAACATCTGCTCTGCAGTTTCGCTCCGGGTGGCACGTGCAAAATCAAAAAACTTTTTATCTGTTATCGCAAAGCACGTTTTCAGGTAGGAAGTTTCAAAACTACAAACCTGGTCAGTTCGAAAGCCCTCTCCTCTAGACATACCGTAAGTAGGTTACACTGTTTACCAAGAAAAACGGAAAGACTAAAATGGAAATGCATTTTCTTGAACATTGCAACCAACCCATATCAAGAAAACAAACAGATAACATGGCTAATTTTCAGCAACTTTCTAGGCTTAACTTGAAGGTGGACTCAGTTCCTACCTCTATAAGTAAACAGTGTGAACAGGAAGGAGCATTTCACACGTATACAGGCTGGTGCAAAATTTGCTTCAGCAAGACTTATTTTTGGACACGAACGACACACTTGATAGCTAAAATCCAGTTCGTTTCCATGTTAGCTCACGTTAGCTACATGGTTAGTCAGGCAACTGGTTAGTTATTTAACGTTTCCCTAAAAGGACAACAAACGGGCGGGGTGCACGTTGTGCGCTTTGGGACAATTTGTGCTTTAGCTCGCAATAAAAATACATCTGGACTACCTGTGCTGGCGGCTGAAGTTTGCAATGCAATGGTCGTAACGAAGGCTCGATAATTGCAACTTAGCTGACCAACAATTATTCGCATTGCTGTTATTTCCTTGCAGATAAGTTATAGCCTGCACACATGGCATGTTCCGTGCATGTCAATGTGGCAAATGCATTGTTTTACCATGCTAGCCAGCTTTTTTGTCAATTGACAATTACAAGGGTTCTTCCCTTGCAATTGCATTACAAAGTGGATAGGAATACTTCTTAGATATAAGAAACAACTATAGTGGCCTTTTCCCCCATTGGAGACGCATTGTTCAGGACATAGGCTACAAGTTAAAAGCAACTTCTTGCTGCATGTTAGCAGCAAACGGGCTAATCGCGAGAAGAACACGGCGAGGACAACAAAGCCGGGCACAAAAGGAGGCTAGCTAATGCAGACGGCTAGGAAATGAATGCATTGGCTATTGTATGGTATTTGGTCAGACAGACCAGCCAGCCAGCCAGCCAGTCAGTCTGCTAACTATGCTAGTAGACAGTTACACAAAAATGTGACATAACGTTCAGATTTGCTAGATAATGTCGTCATGAGTGTTTAAAGGTGGAACTGTTATATTTCTCTGGCCAATTACGCTCAGCTAACTTTAACGACCAACCCATTTAGCTTACTTGCCAACTTTAAAACTGCAATAATGGTTCAGCGAGCTAACACCATTAGCACGTCCCCGTGAGGCTAACATTATTGTCTTTCTGTAGTAAAGGATATTTCAAGCAGTAAGAAACGTAGCTGGCAGACGAACTTGCGAAACCAAGCTCCAGCACTTTTTTCTAATAAAAAAAATCATGTAAGTCGGTAACGTTACACAGATCTCGTAAGTGAATATGCAATATAGGTTACCTGTAAGCAAGGGTCATGCATTCGAAGAGTTTTGTGAGAGAGGCGTCAATGGAGATGTGCGATGTGCTGGTCTTCCCGAAGTGGTAGGTCTGACAGGTCTGCTTGTTGACCGTGTCGAAGTCGTAACCTTTTTTTGGTGGATGTTCGAAGTGCGGGGAAGAGACCATGAAGTGGCCGCTGTGAATGACCTGAGATTCGTCCCCATCCGACTTCTTCAGTCCCAGATTCGGCTCCTCGTTGTCGGAGTCGTCGTCCTGCTCCTGCTTGATATTCATAGCGGCCCGGCGGTACTGTCGTAGCTCGCGAGTTGCCATGCTGTAATTATTGCAAATGTACAGAACGCCTTCCTTAAACGTAAAATTGTAATAATAGCTTATAATAATAATTTTAAAAAAAGACACTTTCGCTCGTGTGGCAAAGCTGGAGTTCTAAGTAGTCATTTTCAACTTCACTAACAACTCCTCTCAGTTGCTGCAAAAGCAATCTAATGCTGAACTTATCTAGCGATCTCAAGCGTAAACGCACAAAGTTGCAACGTCACGACTTAGCCAACGGCGATTGGTCGGATTCAGAGCAACGCCCCCAGTGAGCGTCACGCGGAGCGTCTTCAAGACGTCGTTCGGTTACTGTAGCCACACTATTCAGAAAGTTTGTCACGTTGTGTCAAAGAAAGATCACATCAGCGCTAGCCCGTATACGTATTCTTATGTGCCAGCCCTGTGATGTTTACTCACGCAACTGATGCGACACAACCAGGTCTACGTATTTACTGGATAATAATAATAATATATATTTATTTATTTATTGTTTTGCCAGAGGCCACCTGTTCCTCATTTTAAAGAGAAATACAAACTGTGTTTGAATTGTATCAAAACATTAGAGTCTGCGGTTATAAGCAGTCTGCACCATTGGGCACTGTTTGAAGCAGAAGGCGCTCAATCTCATGTTTGAGTAATTTATGTTGAACTATCGATTACACAATGTGAGTTGTGTAAGCTTATTCCACCTTAAAATGGCTAGAAAATTATTCATGTACCACCATAAATTATGCTGGATAATTCAATCACTTCTGATAAGAATAATTGAAGTAGTAGCAGTAGCAGCAGTAGTAGTAGTAACGGCTGTTAGGATATCCTCATTCTAAAAATGTTGATCCCTTAAACTGTGTAAAGTGTGTTTTTAGGATTCAGTGTGCTGTGATAAATGTGTGTGTGTGTTTTGGGGGGTTGGAGTTGGGGGTGGTCAAAGAGCAGGGGGCAAGCCAAGCCAAACAGTGCTCCACTTCAGTTCTCCTGCTAAGAGATCCCAGGGTTGCTGACTGCAGCCACAGAACCTTCTCACAGCGCTCCTCCAACGCTGCAGCAACATTAACCCGGTGCAGGGATGCAAAATATCACAGTAACCACGTAAGAATGCTGTGTGTTTGGGGGAGGGGGAAGGGGAGGGAGGAGCCTCTCCCCTCCCTCAGCAACCCTAACAGACAACACACGGGACTGTGGACACTGGACAACCCCTCTTTCAAACATCCAAATGTCCATTAAAATAGAATAAAGCTCTTCACTTATGCCCCACCACATCCTGTCCATTTAATAAATAACAAACAGTTTGTAATTCTAAAAACTTGCACCTGGTTTCTTTCAAAATGGCACCTATACAGCCTCCAAACATTGCCATTTCATTTCAGTTTGTGTCAAAAGCAAATAAAATGAAAACAATACTTAATGCAAGTTGTATTGCGCATAATGTTAAATACATGCATTTCAAATAAAAAGGTGTTCAAAAAATGCAGCATTTTCAGTACTACCATGAACTAAATTCAGAGGCTCAAAAGTCAAGTCTTTTGTGACTTTTTATTAATAAAACAAATCCATTTTACATGATAAAACCAGTCACTACCAATGGAATAAATAAGTATAAACAGACCATACTGCTGAACAAGACAATACTACTGAAGCCTGTAAAGAAAAAAAAATATGGTCCCAAAAATATATACTATATATTGGGCTTTTTATAGACATTTTTCTATAGGTCCAAATTGTGTTTGATCGACTGATGGTGATAGTTCAGTGTGGCACTGGTGAAATGGAAAATGGAAACATCTCATATATAGGTGTGATTTTTTTTCAGGCAGAGAATTGCATGATATCCAAGTCAGTACATAGTGTGTAAGTGCCAGCACTGCTGGACTATAAATGAGGTATTTTGCAGTCACCTTAGCCAACCCAAAGTGTAACCCATCCAAGCAAAGAGGATTTTTGAAAAGTTCCATTTTTTCTTCCCTCCCCCCCCCCCCAACAGAAAATTAAAGTAATATCTGAGATTCCCACAGAGACTCATCTAATGAGGAAAATCTTTCTGACACCAGTCCCTGCAGCTACGCCCCAGACCCCTGGCTCTAGACTTGCACACAATCTGACATTTCTGTTGGTTATCAAGTTCACTGAAGCACCCTGGCGTCTGTATAAAACAAAACAAAAAAAATAAATTTATCGAGAGAGGGAGATTTTGGACAAAGTTGTCACTGATCTCATGATCCCAACTCTAGACACCTGAGGTTAAACTGTGGGATTGCTAGATATGCACTTCCCAAAAGTTGCCAAAAAATTAAATAAAAAATAAACACCAGGGGCAACATGAGTGTTTTCCCCAGATTGGGAGATCAGAAATGTGTTGGGAAGCAATTGTTTTTTCCAAACGACCCTTTCGAATGTCACGTATGTGCAAATCTGCGGTTCTGTCCGATTTGTGGCCCCGAGCGACGGCTCTCACTAAACTAAACTCCCGCGGGGCGGAGGGGGACGCAAGTCCAACCAAAACTCAGAGCGGAGGAACCCTGGACTGTGAAAGCGGCGGGACCCCAGCGGCTGAACTGGGTTCCGTCTGGAGAACCACCACGACAACTGAGACTGGGTTCTGCTGTGTTGCAGTGAGGAACCCAGTGTAGACTCTTGAGAAGCTTGAGGGTACCAACGCACCAATCTTCAGCACAGCAGTCAATTACAATAACCCTCTCATCGGAAAGATGCGGGCCAAACATTAGACAATGCCTTTCCTAAGGTCTACCATGCTGCTAATTTCACTAACACAGATGCCACCTCAAGTGTATATACGTGTGGGTGTGTTCTTAATCTAGAAAATATGCAACGAGAGCAGAACATTCCCTACACTGAGTCTAAGTAAAGAAAGATATCTACTCTGAATCCAAATATACATATGATATTTAAACAAAACCAACTGGAAAAAAAAAAACAAAACAAAAAAAAAACCAACTGTCAAAGTAAACACCCAGCGCTTGGCTAAATAGCGGCTTGCACGGCTTTTATATTCAAACAAAAACAAAAAAAACCCAAATCTGCCGTAGGTCAGTGGAGGCCATTTTGTTCCGGCTACAGGAGCGTGTTTGAAATGACACTGTTGTTCTATTGTGCATTTGGCTGAAGGCCTGCCTGACGGAACAGAAGGTACCGCACGGCATCCTGTGTTCTGGCACAGCCCATTTTACCTGGGAACCGTAATGCTCAGTCGCCCATAAAGATCATTTTCATACCCACTAAATTAATATTTTAAAAAAATTAAGAGATATGAATGTCTAGCCGTCTGTCGCTGAGTGCGGGTTGTGGCAATTTCAGCTAGCTTTTCAATCATTCCCATTTTTCAAATATTCAAACAGTTAAATTGTAGATATTCTCATGAAACTGATATTTCTGGGGTTCATGTGTACTTTCTCAAAGATCGTTCACAAATAAAACGTAAAAAAAGAATGGGCACTTTTGAAAAGAAAATAAAAAAATAAAATAAAAAACATGAAAAATCAAACAAAGAACACAAGATTATCTTTTTGAGAACACAAGGCACGTGACCAAGCAGGACCTATGCTACAGGCTGGTCTTCACAACAATAGATATTAAAAAAAATAATAACAAAGAGGAAAAAAAAAATCTCTAAGTGACCTGTACCGTTAATTGAACATGTAGTTGTTGTCCGTGTTAAATAAATGTTCTGAAAATTATATGAACAAAAACAACGATAAAATAAAAAAATAAGTAAATGATATTACAGCAGCAGAACCCAACCGTGAGCGAGGCGAGAGGAGGGAACAGGGCGTGACCCTCCAGCGCGGCAGCCAATCCCGGGACCAGGAGCTCCCTGACGGACAGAACGAGGAGGGGAGGGTTCGAGAGGAGAATGGCGGCTTGCAGGCGGCCGCGTCTGAAACCGTAAATAGACGGTGGCGCCCAAAACCGCTGATCCTGGAACAGTTTCAGCTTTCTGCACAAAAACAAAAAAACGTTTGGGGGGGTTGGCTTCACTGTTCCAGGATCAGCGGTTGAGGGCACCATCTATTCCGGACCGTTCCACAGACTGAGCTCTGTGTTATACTAGCTTAACCAGTGCTGTAGTGATCCGCCCTCTCCCTCGCCAATTCTCACTCTCGATTGGCCGGAACAAGAGAAGAGGTGGAGCTTAGACTTAAGGGGGTGGGGCGTGGGGGGCAGAGCAGTCCTGGACCAATGGGAGTAAGATATGTGGGGGGTGTGTGTGTGATTCAGTGACACCGCCCTTCCATCGTTGAGGAAGTGGAACCGATGAGGACGGAGGTGTGAATGGGGCTGGTATGGGGGGGGGGGAGGTGGGGGGGGGGGGGGGGAGAGAGACGGTCGGGCAGGACGCTTAACACTCCTCTGAGTTATGCGAGGAAGACTCCAATTTCCCCTTCTTCGTGGGAGGGGCCCCATCTTCTGATTCCTGCTTGAGAAAAGAGGACAGAAACACAGTGGCTGTGGTTAACACCAGTGCTTATTCACCCCCGTAGCACACAGTGTTCCCACAGAGCAAGGGACATTATTCTGAGAGCTGAACAGCACTGGCAGTGATGACTTTAGCTGAGCTGTGCTGAACGTTCAGGGTTCGGTTCTTCCACACTGCGAGAACAGTAGGGTGGGCAGTATCACATAATGGTCCAGAAACTAGGCTTTAAAAATCTGAGGTTGCAGGTTTGATTCCCCGGTGGGACACGGCCATTGCGCCCTTCACTAAGGTACTTAACCTGACGTGCCTGAGTAAATATCCAGCTGTTGTAAATGGATGGTGTGCAAGTTGCTCTGGATAAGAGCGTTTGCAAAATGCCTGAAGGTGATGACGGCCTTTATTTTTCCAAGACCGTTCCACTTCTCCTGCCTCTGCACTACCTGTGACGTGTCTGTCTGAGACGTAAACGCACTCTGCCCCCCTAGCCACACGATCAGGGCTCTCCCTGCAGTGTCTGCTGGGACAGGGCGGTGCGAAATGTCCCTGGGGGGGACTGAGGAACGGGACAAACCTGAGTGGGTTTGGCAGCTTCTGAGGGGGGCTCCTTCTCCCCCGAGGGCTTGGAGTCTTTTTTGGCGGTGCTGGGCGCCGAGGGCTCTGAGGGGGCGTGGCTCTTGCCTGCAGATAAAACGGGAGCGTTACTTTAACCCTCTAACCCAGGCATGTCAAACATACGGCCCGCGGGCCGGACCCGGCCCGTTGGATGATTTAATCCGGCCCGGCATAAATTTCTGAGTATGTCAAAAAAAGAAGCGAGTCTCTAGCTTATTTCTATCAAAAGTTATGATTTTTTAAAATAAATACAAACCAAATGCTCCCTCCGGCCGCGGGAGGGCAGTAAATGTGTAAAAGAGCTCACGTCCAGCATGCGGCATTGACACGAGTTAGTACTAAAAATAAACCGGCAATCTTGCTTCACAATTCACCACTACTAAACAAGTTATCGGTCAACACACCCTTCCCAAAATGGCACTGTCAAAAAAAAGAAAAGTGGACACGGAGTGCTTCTTTGAGCTACGAGGGGAAATTAGACAGTTCATGGAGAAGAAGGGACGCCCAGTAAAGGAACTTAAATGCAAGGAATGGGTGCAGGATCTTGCGTTTATGGTTGATATTACACAACACTTGAATACACTTAACACTACATTGCAGGGCCGTAACAGAGTTGTCACTCAATATTACGACAGCATAAGTGCGTTCAAGATGAAACTGTCACTGTGGGAGACGCAGCTATCCAACGGTGACACCGCGCATTTCTCTTGTCTCACAGCTGTGCGTCCGGAGGCACCAGACCGTCCCGATAATGATTTGGAAAAATATAAAGACAACATAACAGATTTGCTGCGAGAGTTTGAGCAGAGGTTTCAGGTATTCAGTGAACTTGAGAACAAATTTGGCTTTTTTCGCTCGCCATTTACAGTGAAGCCTTCTGATATGCCAGCTGACATTCAACTCGAGCTTATTGACTTGCAGTGCGATTCCGCTATGAAGGATAAATTTGGGTCCGTGGGATTGGATACGTTTTATCAATATCTCGTGCCAGGTTACCCCAAAATAACAGCCATGGCTGCAAAGGTTCTATCCATGTTTGGGACTACTTATCTTTGTGAACAGGTGTTCTCCGTAATGAACAATAATAAAACAAAGCAGCGCTCAAGGTTAACAAATAAACACTTGAATGACATTGTTAAATGTGCTGCTACTCAGGATTTGACACCTAATATCGATACACTTGTGAAGGCAAAAAGATCCCAAGTTTCAGGAGCCAGCAGCAGCAAGTAGACTGCAGGAGTGCAGTAAGAGAGAAAAAAAGTGTGATGACACGAAATTTGTTTGCACTCATGAATACAGATCATTAAAAATAAGATTAATCTGGTTTCATATTAAAGACAATTAATATTGTGCAGTATATTCTCAGCTTCAGTAGGCCCAGCCTAGTAGTTTGATCTGATGTAGTCTAATCTTATTGCCCATGCACGGCTATAACTTTTATTTTGTATTTCTTTTTTTATTTATTTCAAAGCAGTATGACAATTAAGGCGAAAATATTTTTTTCATAGCTCCCACTTGAGTTTGTTTAGTGTGGTGAGTTGGTTCAGGTGTAAAACTGCATTCACTTAACTGTTAAAATAAACCAGTTGTTAACACATTCACCGCCTAACATGAAATCATTTTTTTTTTTCCATTGTTGGTGAATAAATGTGTTGTGCTTAGAAAAGATCCCTTGTCATCCGTGATTATAATATGTAGGGTAGGCTACAAATGTAGGCTGAATGATAAAGCATAGTACTGAAAAACAAAGCTAAATATTTGGAGTTGACATTCTTTTACTGATCCGGCCCACCCGAGAACAGAAAGTCTGGATCCGGCCCCAGAGCCAAACTGAGTTTGACATGCCTGCTCTAACCCTTGTGAGGTCACAACAGTATCCGACTGGAACGCTCTGAACTGAACATTCTAATGCTGATGTAACAATGACTGCTTGGTAACTGAAAACAATGGGAGTCGTAGAACACTGGCTTAGAATGTTGAGGAAAAAAAATATGAAATCCCTTTTAAGAGTTCTTTAAAAATAAAAAGCCCAGAATGCTTTGCTGTACGGAACGGCATTTGTAGGATGTCCCTTTCATTTACCGAACAGATTTACTGAAGTTCAAATATACAGAAAATCTGATATGGCTGCATATTTTCTTTGATAAACACCATTTCTGTGTATTGATGTTTTTTCCCCCTCTCAGTCCGTCTTGTCCTCCATTTACAATTTAAAGGTTAGCCTCGGCAGAAAAGCACAGTGCGCACTGGGCTTCTAATTATGGAACGATCTTTAATGCGGTCATTCATGTAACCTGACCCGCAAATATCAGAACACTGTGTTGAGGAGCTCTATTACTGATATAAGAAAAACCTCATTTTTGAGAAAACACTTGCCACTTAATATTTCCTTTTTCCTCATTGTGGCGATTGATTCTGTCCATAATGTGTAATTTAATTCATACCACGCTGGCAACACAAAGTGAACTCATTTTACGCCATCTAGTGGTGCATATGTAGCCATGAACACTGCAGATATTAATATTATAAATTCAGGAGACAGACTCGGAGGGATACTCTGCTTAAAAAAAAAAAACTGTACGGATGTCCCTCACCTATAAAAGAGCGGATATTCTCAGTCCTGCCATCTTTGCTGAACCAAATCTACCCCAGAATTCCAGAAATAAAGCATGTGCTGGACAGTAATGCTGCTTGTAAATAATTACTATGCAGCCCACCGACTGCATCTGGATTGGCCAACAGTAGGGCCATGAGCCTGAGATTAGCCAATCAGAAAGTAAGAAGGGAATGACTTCTAAACCACGCCGTATCCCTGGTTTTCCACATGCAGCCACTGCCCCTAGTGCACAGGGTAACACAGGCTACCACAGGGCTGCCCAACCCTGTCCCTGGGGATCCACAGTCCTGCTGGGTTTCACCTCAACCCTAATTTGGCACACGTGATTTTACTAATTAGCAGCTCAGCAACATCTCCTGATGTTGAATGAGATGTCCTTTGTTAGGGCTGGTGAGAAAACTGATAGGATGGTAAGATCTCTAGCAGTTGAGTGAGGTGTGCTTTGTTAGGGTTGGAGTGAAAGCCTACAGGATGGTAAGATCTCTAGCTGTTGAGTGAGGTGTGCTTTGTTAGGGTTGGAGTGAAAGCCTACAGGATGGTAGATCTCTAGCTGTTGAATGAGGTGTGCTTTGTTAGGGTCGGAGTGAAAGCCTACAGGATGGTAGATCTCCAGGAGCAGGGTTGGGCAGGCCTGACGCAGGCAGACTGCTCACGCCTCACTGAGCAGCGGAGTCTCTGTGGTCCGATGAGCAGGGGATAATCCCAGCAACCGAAACCCTCCCTGACAGTGCAGCGCTGGCACGTCAGCGCTTTACGGCCAATCGCTGGCCGCATCGCTGCACCGACGACGAGCGCTTCGGCTGGACGGGTCGCCTAGGAGCCTGGGTCCACCCCGGACCGCCTCGGCGCGGAATCGGGCTGCGCGAGCGGAATCCGCGTCACGAACGAAGGCTCCGCGTGTCACTCTGCGTTGTCATGGCGTCGCCCTAAAAATACACACGCGGTTCGGCTGCCACAGAAAAATCTGCAGCCGGCTCGTTTTAAACGAGCGCCATTGAAACGGCTAATTAGCTTCGTTAAACCGGGCAATTACTGGGGGGGGGGGGTTGCCTTCGCACGAATATTTAATGAGGTTTTAAAAAAGCCAACGGTTAACTTTATGGTTAGGCAGGAATACAGTGCCAATCAAACTGCTGCTGTTATTATAGCATAAGTGGTGGCGGAATACTCATTCTTTTTGAATGAAAGTATATATTTTGAGCGATGTGTTGATTAAAAAGATAATTCTGATGAATGGATTAATTATTTTCCTTTCTTTATAGAATCCCAAAAACCATGTTGTTTTCGTATTCTCTGTTAAATCCACACTGATCAAAAACTGCACTTCTGGACATGAAGTACGGTATATTTTCAGGAAATCAATATAAGCAGACATTTGGATAAACGCGGGTGCATATAAATTAGGATCTTTGCGTTTATGTGCGATAAAACAGAAACGGACATTGAAAACCCCATTTCTGGATTATGGCAGAAAGTAAGATTCTGAATGCCGTGCGCTTTAAATTAATTTGAACCTCTGAGCAAACGTTAGTCCCGCAGACTCCTAACAGGTTTCAGTGGACGACTCTAGAAATGATTCTATTGCTCATATGCGTCCAAACTGGGCGGAATGCTGAGTGAAACGATGTTCCGGGCCCCTGTCGCGTGCGCTCTTCTTAAATAACCCCCCCCGGTGCCCGCGGGGGCTGGCAGTGCCGCGCGGGCACACTGACCGGGCTTGCTGTCGGGGGCGGGCAGGTCTTTGCCCGGGGACTGGCTCTGGTCGCTCTTCGCCTCGTTGCTGTCGCTGTGGGAGGTGCCTGTGGTCTCGGGGGCGGGGCTTCCGCTGTTACTGGTCTCCTGCTTGACAGGGGAGGAGTCTGCGATGGAGCTCTGGTTACTGTTGTCATCTGAGAGGGGCAGAAACACAAACACAGCGCTGTGTGAAGGGACCGGGACCCAAAACAAGCCGCCCAACCAGTCGCCTTTCACTCCCTCCCGCTGTGGTATTTACAAACCGGTTGTCACGGCGTTTCGCAGTGGAAATGTTCCAGAGTGAGACTGAAAACCAATACATAAATAAAACTAATATCCCCCAATCCAACTAATTTAGGGGGGAAAAAAATTATTCCCTGACCACGTTAAACATCACTGAGCTGAACTCTTTACTGTGAACCTGCTGAAATTAATTCTTGAAAGGTTTTGTTTCAAACAATCAAATAATTAAAAATCCACACAAATCAGTGCCTTGGTCTTGGGTAAAACAAAGGGTGTGTTCAACTCACTTTTCCCCTCCAGGACTTCTATTCTATTTTTTAATTCAACTTTTAAATTTAGTGGGTAAGGTCGCCTGAGAACCTATTCTTATTTATAGTGTCAACTTGACAAAGAGGGCCTCAACAACACGAGAGTATTAAACCACACAGTGAACAAGGTACAGTGTACAACATGTACCATAATACACAACACGAAACACACAGCCCTGCCTCAGAGCAGGAGAGAGACAGGCGAGACAGCTGGTACAGCCCCCCGAGTTCACCTCCAGACAAACTATTCACCGAGGGACTGTGATTGGGTAGCCGGAGGGATTTTATAAGGAGTGTCCAATGGGGGGGGGCTGTAGAAGACTGGAAGGTTTAGGCTGTTAGAGACCGTAGACTGCTGTTCCCTACCCTGCATGTCCATCATTCCGGGGGAGGAGCTGTTCTCCGGGGTCGTGACCTCCGAGCCGCACTTGTCATCCTTGCCCTTCTTCTTGTTTTTGCTCTTCTGCAAGAGAGCGGGAAAGAGAGAGAAGCACGCACACCGTCACCAGCTGTGAGCACGCACACGGCTCGCCCAAACCGGAAACGCCAGCGCTACGCCAGCCCGCCCTCGCTTTGCAGCGTCTCTTTACGCTTTACGGCAGAGTTAGCCGGGGCGAACTCACGTCGTCTGACTTGGGCTCGGTCACCGGGACCCACTTGTAGATCCGTAGGGACGTGTCGCCGACGGTCACCCATTTCTTCTCCCTGCAGAAAGACGGGGCGCACAAGCGTGAGGTCAGGAGCCGCTTTCCCATCCGCGCCCTTTCACCTCCAACACAAACCAAGAAACCGAATTTAAAACGAACTCAAAGCGCTCGTGAAAAAATCCAAACATTTTTTCGCAGTCCTCATTTCCGGTGTCAAGCACCCTCAAGGGTTTTCGAGAACCCGTGGGAACCCTGCAAAATTTATCATTAAAGCTGCATGTATACATCCGTCTGAGAAACAGGAATAACCCTCTTTTAAAAAATTTTTTTTAAAAGAGCTCAGCTGTACCCCATATGCTTCTCCATAAACCCAACGCAGCAAAACAAGATCCATCACTCCCGTCAATGGAGCACTGATGAAGGCCTTTTCAAAACCCCTATCAAAGGCAGCCACATGTCAGCTCCCCCTTAGAGGGGGATAAAGAGAGCACCTGGCATGCCCAGCCGAGCAGTCTAGACACGGAAGCTACTGCAGGGCAATCGCGAGCCGTCGGGCACCGTGCCAGTTCTGTCGATGTGGATCAAAGGGGCTCCTGGGTGGGTTTTTGAGGGATGGCACAGCGTGGTACCCATGGCAAAGCTGGCCCCGGGGGCAGCCGAGCGCTCGGGGGGGGACGGGGGACGGCTGTCAGCAGCCACGCCTCCGGGCGATGCTTTAATGGGATACGCTGCTCCCAGTGCACTTCAGCGCACAGAACTTACCATTTCAGTTCTGTTCATTTACCACCATTTCAGTTCTGTTCATTTACCATCATTTACCATCATTTCAGTTCTGTTCATTTACCATTATTTACCATCATTTCAGTTCCATTCATTTACCATCATTTACCATCATTTCAGTTCTGTTCATGTTAATTTACCATCATTTAAGTTCTGTTCATTTACCATCATTTACCACCATTTCAGTTCCGTTCATTTACCATCATTTCAGTTCTGTTCATTTACCATCATTTCAGTTCTGTTCATTTACCATTATTTACCATCATTTCAGTTCTGTTCACTTATCATCATTTCAGTTCTGTTCATTTACCACCATTTCAGTTCTGTTCATTTACCATCATTTACCATCATTTCAGTTCTGTTCACTTATGCAGTTTATAAAACGCAAAACACATCCACACAAGTGACAAAATTAATGTGGTTTAAAGTACATTCAATTTCATTCATGGAAAACACTTCTAAAAACATTTTTAAATAAATAAAAAAATGTAATGAAAACAAAATTCATTATTGCCCATTTGCAAATTAATGACTTTAAACGTTATGTATATAATTTCTGTTGGTTTTATATAAAGTTCATAACAATAAAAAATATATTTTTTTGTAATCAATTAAACTTGCTTAAAAATAAATTTCCTCAACATTCAGAAATAAAATAAATTCAAATGTAATTAAATGTTAAAGTTTGCAGTTCTGCAGAATGATTAAAAATGCAAGCAGGCAGAGTACATTCAACGCCTTATGCCCTGATCTGTCTCCATTTCAAAATACGGTTTTATTATTTAACGGCAACACTTACAACTTCATTCTAATGATTCTTCCAGGAAATGTTCAATTAAGTGCGGTCGTTAAATTAAGCAAGAAAAATAACAATTTAACGTTATATTCCTAGGACTGAGTCATATTGTGTGCTCGGCCACGCACTGCGCTCGTCCCCAGCCCCCACCGCACGCGATTTCTATTTGGACTAAAGAGCGACTCTAAGCGCTAAATTTAAAACCCCGAGACCGAATAAAACTATTCCTGCTCTCGAGCGCCGTCGTCATATAGTTACAAACAGGAGATTATTGTTATGATTCGTGCCCTGCTCGCGTCCTGAAACACTTTCCGCTGTACAAAGCTCTCTCTACCCGGCATTACACCAGGCAGAAAACGGCAAACCCTTCATGTGACTGCAACGAAATGGCTTCTGGGTTCAACCCACATTAAATGTTAATGGGAAAAAATCCATTAAAAATTCGCCGAAACCTTCGGTTTGTATACACACCGGCGCTACAGGGCGCGAGAACGCGGCGGCACACCTGATCCAAGTGAAGAATCCGACCAAATTCAATTCAAGATGACCCTTCTTTCGTTTCATTCTTTCTTCTCGTTCTCTCCTTCTCTCTCCTCCCCCACAAGCTGGGCTTAGATAACGAATAAGGTTTTTTCCCAACTTACATACCATTTCCGTACTTTCTCGATAGCTGCCATAACCCGCTTGATGTCATCTTTCGCTCTGCTCCGGGTCTCCGCGCGGACCGACCTGCCCGACATTGCTGCTGTTGGTAAAATATTTTTTAAAGCTCGCCGGCAGTTCAGACACAATGCAAACACTCAATGTAGAGCACGGAGAGGACGGAGCGCGCCTGCGCCAACTACTGAGCAGAGAGAGCACACAGCTGCACGTCGAAAGCACAGCTCGCGCTTTGTTATACACTCAACTATAATGCCGTACAGACGGGAGAACAAAGCCTTCGAAGTTGTATTGTGTAAGTGCTGAAACTTTGTCTAAAAACTTCTCTCGCGTAAACGCCGCCTGCTCAACTCTAAACAACAATATGATGCGAATTAAAAAGAACAGCTTCTTGGAAATGTTGACATATGTTGTAGTTTTATTTAAGATTTGTTTACAAACAGTAACGTTATATTATAGCTATAGCGGGAAATTATGCAAATATTTTATTCTTTGCAATACAAACACGTTTTTATTATTGACATCGCGTGGTGTTTTTTCCGCATACATTTTACAGCCAGATACATTTACAAAAAGTTATATTTAAACGTCATAAATATTGATCCAAAACGTAGGATGCTTTAATAAAACCGGTCATTTGAAAAACATGTACAAACAAAACTCTTACACATACTGCATTACCACTATTAAAACAAACAAACAACCAAACAAAAATTATAGAAACGTCTCCAATAATTGAATCACCACTGTGCCAGTCCGACCACGCGCCAGGAGCACCACAGCTGAATCCAACGTTCGGCTCAGACGAAAGGCTTTGCCGTTTTCTGCCTGGTGTAATACCTCGTGTCTGTACATACCGCAGTGGATGTGGTATAATAATAATAATAATAACAATAACAATACATTTTTATAGCAGTTAATTGGAAATCCAAAAGTGTTTAACAAGCTGCAATATCACAAAGAAACAAACAATTAAAAAAAATGAAATTAAATAATTAAATTCCATTTTATGCTTTTACATCTAGGGTGGAGTGCCTTTATGTACACACCAACTGAGGGTGTATTGCATGACACACAGAGACTTCGATAATTCTAATAATTAGATAATTAGCTGGCTAATTCGTTTTTAAAAAGTTGTCCCAAGTAGAAAATGGCTGGTTTGGAGCGGTCCACAGAGTGACTGCCGCTCTTGCCTACGGGGCCTCTGGCTCGGCTGGAGGTTCTGCTCCGGACGAGGGCTTCCTGGCGGAGGCGGACCAGCCCAGGATGTCCACCATGAACGTTTCCAGGGAGACCTCCTCCGGAATCATCCTCTCCAGCAGGCCTTTGGAATCTAAGGGGGGTGGGGGGGGGGCACACACCTTAAGACTTTCATCTCTTCTGTGTATAACCAGCAGTGGCTTCAGTGTACATGTCCCCTTCAATACGATCCACTGCTGGCTTTCTCCTCCCATTGAGCAGCAGATGTAGCTAGCTGGGGCCCTGTGGCCTGACTGTATCTGGCGTTTGCAGAACAGAAAAACCCAAATACGCACCTTTACCATCGAAGGTCTCCAGCTCGGGTGTTCCACCTTCTGGATTTGCCCCCAACAGTATGGTGAAGCACTCCGCCAACTCTTCCTCTGTCATCGGTTCCCCTGGGGGGGGGGGGCATCAAATCTTTAAATTACATACATTTTGTACAGAGCTCTTTAAATGACCCTGTTCAGCTCCTTACTGAAATATCAGATTTGTTTGAGAGGATGAAGAACTTCAAATCCCTTCCTGTTGCAGTGAGAAATTTCCCTGAGGTCACCTAATGACCTCCACGGCTGCACATGAAAGGAAACCGCTCGTTTACTTTACCATGGCGCTGTGCCGAGTGAAGGTGAGACGTTAAGGTGAGACGTTCAGGTGAGATGTTCAGGTGAGATAAGATGAGATGTGAAGGGGAGATGTTCAGTGAGATGTTCAGGTGAGATAAGATGAGATGTTCAGGTGAGATAAGATGAGATGTTCAGGTGAGATGTTCAGGTGAGATAAGATGAGATGTTCAGGTGAGATGTTCAGGTGAGATGGGGGATTGTGGGTAGAGCGCGCTGCTGAGCTGCTTCTGAAGCACAGGCGGCGCTAACGCTAGCGAACCTCTGGTCTGCAGCAGGCGGAGCATGTCGTCTCTGGAGATGACGCGCTCCCCGTCTTCGGTCAGGCGCCCCAGGGCGGCGAAGGCGCGCTGGAGCTCCTCCCGGCTGCTGTCCACCACGGGTCGGTGGTTCACGTACAGCCGGATGAAGTCCTCCAGGTCCACGTCTCGGACCTCCACCCCCGTCTCTGCAAACCGGCTGTACTTCACCTCGCTCTGCATGTCCTCGATCTGAGGGAGGAGGCCCCACAGATCCTTAACCTCACCCATCCACCCACTATCTAGCCCGCTTATTCCTGGGTCGCAAGGGGGCTGGAACCTATCCCAGCATGCACTGCGCAAAAGGCAGGAATACACCCTGGGCAGGCCTGGGTCTGTGGCAGCAAGTCTGTGGCTAGGGTCTGTGCCAGCAAGTCTGTGGTTAGGGTCTGTGGCTAGGGTCTGTGGCAGCGGGTCTGGTACTTAGCAGACAGGCCGAAGCAGGTAGGCCGAAGCAGGCAGGGCATAGCGGGTTAAGGTTAGGGGTTAGGGTTAGGGGTGTGCCTCTCTGTCAGAGGGTTAGGCTTAGGTTTTAGGGGTTAGGGTTAGGGTTAGGGGTGTGCCTCTGTCGGAGGGTTAGGTTTTAGGGGTTAGGGTTAGGGTTAGGGTTTGCGGTGTGCCTCTGTCGGAGGGGGCGAAGCCGGTTAGGGTTAGGGTTAGGGTTAGGGTTAGGTGCGCGCCTCTCTGTCGGAGGGGAAGAAGCCCAGCGCCCTCATCATGGTGGGCAGCTCCGTCAGGGGGATCCTGGTGGACACGCGCCGCGGCTCCATGGAGTCGATGCCCTGCAGGCGCAGCTGGCAGTAGTAGAAGTAGTCTGTGATATCCTGAGGGGAGAAGAGAAACACCTGAGCAAACTACTCAGCCAGAAAACCTACAGCGCCCTCTAGTGGCCTGCCGTCAGCACGGCTGTTTGGTCATCCAGCGTCCTGTTCCGAATCAGCACACTTGCCTACTATTGAGTATACACTTTGTATTCGACTTGTGTACTCAATAGTAGGCAAAAAGCCAGTGAGCATTAAGATAATGCTGCCATCATTGTATCACTGTCAACATTTTAATGTAGCTGCTATGAATGTATAGTAGGAATTAACTGATTTCCATGAAAGATTTACTAGGACTTCTAGTCTGTGATTGATGTTTGAAAGGTCATTGATAATGACAGTCCTCAGTCTTGAGGCGCATCTCTGCTCCTTCAGAAGGGTGTAGAAGGGCACGATCCCTACTCTGAAGAGCGTCCCTCTCCCTTCCAGAAGGGGTAGAAACTGCACAGAGCCCTGAGCCCCCAGAGGGCCTCGCTCCAGACCCTGGGGAGCCTGATCCCAGAGAAACACAGACAGGGCCAGCCTGGGGCCCCCCGCCCTGGTCCCGGAGAGCCGCAGGGTCCGCTGGGGTCCCCAGCCCTGGTCCTGGAGAGCCACAGGGTCTGCTGGGGTCCCCAGCCCTGGTCCTGGAGAGCCGCAGGGTCTGCTGGTTTTTGTTTTCACCTTATAATTGAGAGCCCAGTGCCTCTCCAGGACCAGGGCTGTGGGCCCCCAGCAGTAGGATGCAGGATGTGGTTGGCAAGAGGTTCTCAACTTTATGTTTACATTATAATCAAAGCATTTTCCTCATGTTCAGGACAGAATTCTTCTACAGTTTTGGAGAGTCAGTGATGTTTGTTGAAATTTCAGATTTCTCTTCAAATTTGAGACTTATCAAACATTTTCACTCATTGTTCAGGACAGAATTCTTCTAAGTTTTGGAGAGTCGAGTGATGTCTTTGCTGAAAATTCTCGTGGATCTTCAGGAATCATTTCAAATTTTGCCATGTAAACGGCTCTGTCTGCAGTACAGTAAAAATAAATGGTAAAACGGAATAAAGATGGCGTCTCACTTGAGGTTGAGCTCCCAGCAGCAGGCGGTGCAGTCTGAGCCGCCGCAGGTGAAGACGTACTTTCCGTCGCAGGAGCACGCCAGGCTGGCGATGCCCGTCGGGTGGCAGATCAGCGCCGAGTACTTATAGGGGTTCCCATCGACGGGCAGGATCTGCACGCCCAGCTGGGCACGAGCGGGAGAAAGATGCACCTCAGCAAACAAACGCCACCCGTCCCTCAGATCCGCAGCTCGAGCCGCTAGTGCTGCTGGGTTTCATTCCTCCCCTCTAATCAGCACTGTGAGGTGAGGTAAATCTCTGGCCAATCACAGGCATTAATCAGTCACTTAACTATCAGGTAGGAGAGAAAGCCAGCAGTGCTGCTGGCCTCCAGGGCCAGATCTGAGCGTTCTTGCTTTAGCGAGCCAGACCAGCCCTTGAGCTCGGGGGATACAGCAGATCTGTCAGAGTCTGAAAGGATCCGTGTTCCTAATCTCTGCTCTACACGGGCTGCAGATGTCAGGCTTGTCGCTGCAGCAGGGGCTGTTCAGACAGGGCCCTCTCCTGCACTAGCAGCGTGAACCAGTGGAGTGATGTCATACTGATGTCATACTGACGTCATACGCTCTGCTTCGGGAGTGTGGGTGTGGGATTGATTTTACATGCACAGCATGACACTTATCCATACCTGCTCTTATCCACTAATTTCTATCACAAAGAACAAACCAAAATTAATGTCATTTTGTACAAGTGAAAAAAAGAAAAAAAAAGATATATACTGTATATACTTTTCCAGTTTAATTTGCGGGGGAAAGTACAGGGTAGAGTTACAGATAGAGATGGGATCACAGTACAGAGTGTGTCCCAGCAGGGAATCAAACTCGAGGCCTCATGGGGAAGGGGGGGTTTGTATACAGGTTTGAGACCCGGGTGCCTTATGGATCGTGCCACACCATCTCCACAGAGCAGTTTTAATTAAATCTTTATTACTTAAGCACAATGTACTGCTTGTCCCTCAGACTGCCAGGGCTTTCCCCATCTGACCTCCTGGCTGCGCTTCGGAGAGGCATGAACAACGCTGAGGGCTCTTCTGTCTAAAGAGGTGTGTTGGGTCATGTGACACTCCTTCACCAGTGGTGGCGGCTTCACGAGAATAAGGCATTTGTCCCTTCACCCACCATAGAAAGCAGATGTGGTACCTGGATTCACACTTGAGCACAAGAATAGGGCATATTTGTATGTTCGCCCACCATAGAAACTGCAGGTGTTAGCTAGCTTCCCATGGCAGAAGGCCATTGGAACAGGTTGGCAGCGGTGGGTAGAGCCATTCCTTTACCTTGTTACCTGCGACGTACACGAGATACTGAGCGCTGGGGTCCCTGTCCGGCGAGGACGGCAGAACCGCCATCTTCTGCACCGGAGCGTTGTGGGCGGGGCCTAGGACCGTCTTTCTGCGTGTGGAAACCAGGGAAACTGCTGAAAACACAACCTGCACCCCCACTGGTGAAGCGCAGTACTACAGCTTCAAGCAATTACAAACGCAATGCAATCTGAAATAGGCTTTACCTGTGTTATTACATTGTAATTACAGCAGCTGCATGCAGGCTCTACAGCTGTGACACAGCGTGCACACACAGTAATTACAGTGTTATTACAGTGTAATTACACAGCGGCAGACGTGCATTGCGGGGCTCAAACCTGCCGCTGACCTGCACGTCTTGGTGCTGGTGAGCATCTTCATCTTGTAGTTGGTGGCGGCGGTGAGCAGGAAGTGGTCAGAGGCGAGGGGCGGGTACCACGCCATGCAGGTGGGCGTGGCGCTCTGCTCCACCCTTGTGGTGCCCAGCACCCGCAGCTCGTCCTCCCCGCTGTTCTTCAGGTCGTACTCCACCTGGGGAGAGAGAGCGTGCGGTAAAGCACAGAACCTCCACCTGCACAGAGCGCGTGCGGTAAAGCACAGAACCTCCACCTGGGCAGAGAGCGTGTGGTAAAGCACAGAACCTCCACCCGGGCAGAGCGGTAAAGCAGGCTCCACCTGCACAGAGCGTGCAGGGTAAAGCACGGGACCGAGGAGGACCTCTGTTCTGCTAAAAACGCTGGCGAGAGCACACGGGATTAAGCACAGGACCTCCACCTGGGCAGAGCGAGGCTCCACCTGCACAGAGCGTGCATGGTAAAGCACGGGACCGAGGAGGCGGCCTCCCTCACCAGCCTGCGGTCGGCGCCCAGCGAGAGCAGCATGGTCCGGGGGCTGCCGGGGTACTCCCCAAACAGCAGGTCCTGGATGGGCTCGTAGTGGTACCGGTGCCTCCAGCGGTAGTCCCACACCAGCCTCCCGTCCCTGGGACAGAGCTGGTACAGGGTCACTGCTTTCCCCGTGTCCTGGACACAGAAACCAACAGGGCATCGATTCACTCTGCGTGTGACTACGATAAGCGTACTTGGTACACAGTAAAATGTCCAGAGTGGGACGAAATATCTGTTACAGTTAAAATAACAGTGCTAGAGTTGAATCAATGCTGTTAGAGTTGAAATAACGCTGGACATTTTGCTGAGTAAGATGTGTAAGTGTTGGGAGATGCACTAAATGAGCAGTTTGTGCTGTACTTCCAGTGTTGAGTAACCACAGTGTGCTGGATGCTTATCGGGGGGAGGAATGGGCAGATGTTTAATGAGCTTGGGGGAGAGATGCAGAGGAGGGTGACGGCGTTCAGGAGGCTCCCCAGTGGAATTCTGGGAGTCCCGTTTGGGGGTGCACTCACCGCCGTAGCCAGGTAGTGCGAGCTGCGGGAGAAGGCGATGTGCGTGATGCCGTCGTGGGCACACCTGAAGTGCTCCTCCGGCTTGTTCTGCAGGTCGATTGCGTCCACGATGCACACCGTGCCGCAGGTGAACCCCACGGCCAGGTAAAAGCCTGCAGAGGCACAGGGTCAGAGACGGGTCTGTCTGTGGGTGATGCTAATGCTGTTACCTTTGGGATCGAACGCTAGCCCAGGCGCTAACGCAGTTACCTTTGGGATCGTAGGCTAGCCTCGGCGCTAACACAGCTACCTTTAGGGTCATATGCTAGCCCTGGCGCTAACGCGGCTACCTTTAGGGTCGTAAGCTAGCCCTGGAGCTAACAGAGCTACCTTTAGGGTCATAAGCTAGCCCTGGCGCTAACGGAGCTACCTTTGGGGTCATACGCGAGGCACTGGATCTCTCTCTCCTTGTGGAAGACCCGGCTGCACACCGGACCCTTGCTCAGGTAGTCCCAGGCCCTGAGGGTGCCGCAGTGGCTGCCCATGGCGACGACGGGCAGGGTGGGGTGGCAGGCCACCGCGTGCAGAGCCAGCGACTGCTCCTTTAGCACCCGCTGCAGCTCCTCCACCGCCGTGTTCACGTGGACCACAGCCGCACTGGCCGTGGAGAGCACAAAGTTCCTGCAGGAGACAGGAAGGGGACAGGGAGGAGACAGGAAGTGAACAAGGAGAGGACAGGATGTGATCAGGAAGGAGACAGGAAGTGAATGAGAAGGGAGCAGGAAATGAACAGGAAGGGGACCGGAAGGAAACAGGAAGTGAATGAGAAGGGGGCAGGAAGTAAACAGAGAGGGAACAGGAAGGGGACAGGAAGTGAACGGGAAGGGGACAGGATCAATCCAAGTATCAATCTCTCTATTCTATTCTATTCTATTCTAATCTGTTCTATTCTATCACGCTGTTACCCTGGAGAACAGGTCCAGTGAGCGTGTAAATATACAATGGTCCAGCGCTGCTGCTTACCGGATGAGGGAGGGCTTGCCATCGTTCAGGATGCTGTCCAGGTACCCCACCTTGCTGTTGGTCTCTTTGGAGAAGGATATGGAGGTGATGGAGTCCAGGTCGAACTTGTCGTACCACTTGATCAGCTTGAAATGGTGGTCGTAGAAGGTCACATGACCCGCGCCGTTGCCTGTGACAACAAAACTGGGACATTGCAAAGCTGGGCGTGAAACTAAGGATGTAGCAGCTGCTAGCATTACGAGTCAGTCAACATTACCAGCAGCATTACCGACGACATTAGCAGCACAGCACTGTCAGGACTGAACCCTGGCTGTGAAGGGTTTTATCGGCAAAGAACTCAAACAATGAGCAGATCAGAGGGTCCTGAAGAGATCTATCACACCCTTCCAGTAGAGGGTAACAGTTGAACACAATTTTTGATTTTGGGTGAGGTTACGCATTGAAATCTTTCCAGCGGCTGCAGGGAAACGCAGCAGAGAGAGGCTAATCTCCGGTAGGAAGAGGACAATCTCGCCGGTGAAGATCTCGTGGGTGTCCTTACTTGTCGGTGCAGGTCAGCACAGTGATGGTGTGTTTCTGGAGCGGGATGAGCTTCAGGGCGATCCTCTGCACGTTCACCCAAGAGGAGCTCTCCTGCACCACGTCCCACACCACCGCGTTCCCCAGCGTTGTGGCCGAGAAGGCCTGCACCCCCTCAGTGCTGAAGATGGACTGGCTCAGAGAGCCCACCTGCCTGTTGAAGGTCTGTGTGTGGGTCAAAGGTCAAAGGTCAGAGCTGAGAGGTCAGGGCAGGAGAAGGCACCAACCACCACATTTCTGTACAGTAGCAAAAAAAAAATACCGCACTGTAGGGTGTCAGGACCGCCACCGTTTCTGGTGAAACTGCCTGTTCTCGCCCCCGGATTCAAATTAAACCTGTCCGCCATTTTTATGCATGGCCCAGTGCTTGCTGGGATGTTACTCACTTAATTAATGAGTGAGCCACAGGTGTTTCCATTTACAGGTGTGTGTACATATGATGAATATTCAGGCATTTTATTTCACGACAGCTACTCAACAGCGATATTTATAGTCTCGGAGTGACAGTTACTGAAAAGCGACAGAAGCACAGCAGCTGTTTCTTTGGCCTACCTTATCTGACAGCTTTGGGGTGTAATAATCCAGCTCCCCTTTGTCCTGCAGCAAATCACACATAACTGTAAGTGCCACAGGGCTCACAGCCAAACCATATAATAATGCACACATCATGCCCCGGCACACTCACCCAAGTGTAGAACACAATCTGGCTCTCGCTGTTACTGACGATCTGGCTGTTGTCTTGCGGGTGAAAAATGATGTAATTCTGAAAAAAAAGAATACTGTGCTCATGTGCAGACCGTATGTTACATATGTCAAAGGCTGTAGTTCACTATGGACTGCAGTGTGACACAATATTAGGGAGAGGATGTGTCATATCCATATGCTCTCTCCAATATTATAAAATACTTCACAAGGATATTTCCCTGTAAGCGTTTCACAAATGAATTTGAAAGTGTGCAAGTTACCTGGCAACCAAATTCTGGTTGTAGTTCTGTAACACAGACTGGACCCTCCGTCTCATTGGTCCAATCCCAGATGCAGACTCTCTGTGGTAAAATCCATAGAAATCTAGATGATTCTACATCGTGTATTAGTAATTTAGCAGATTTACACACCGTTCATTTTTACATAGTACTTTGAAAAGTACATTCATACAGCTGGATATTTACTGAAGTAGTTTCAGGTTAACCTTTAAGGACGGAACTGTAGCCTTGTGGCCGTCCTGAAGTAGTGCCTGATTGTGTGAGTAAAGCTCATCTGAGGGATTTAATCTCAGGACAAGATACATTTTTGCCTGGTTTTGTGTTTTTATTTTCCCTCCTCCCACACACCTGGATTTCGGCTGCTCCGACGGTCACCAGGTACTTTACGTCCCGCGATAAAGCCATGGCTGAAACGCCCCCCTCTGGATGGCAGCCGAACAGCGTCTGCACTGGAAACCTGCAGCACACAGCAAGCCCGTCTGACTGGACTGCACCGAGCCAATTACACCAGACAACTCCCCATACAGCTCTCCATAATAACACTGCTTAGGGTAGCATGATTACACCACACAACTCTCCATAATAAAACTGTTTTTAAAAAAAGAACACAACCACTTCTGGCACAGAGCATATAATTTTCCATTCCATTCCATTCTATTCCAATAAGTGTTTCCATTAGAATTCACTGAAAAATAAAACAACAGCTGCAATAATCTTTGTAAGAGTTAAAATCACAGATTACAAAGTCCTTTTTTTCTGATCAGCACAGTTCTGTTACTCTTTTTATATGCACTTCTAAGCTGCTGTGGATAAAGTGAATGTAGAGATCTGATTGGACGCCGTCCCTGTGAGATGTGCTTTACCCTGAATGGGTCTCCCATATGAGAACCAGACTGTCGGGGCCGATGTCTGCAGTCACTAGCCAGCGTCTGTCCTCGCTCGCGCACAGACACGATATGGGGTTATAGTGTCCCTGGAGAAACAGTTCAGCCATTAACGAAACGGTTATTCACACTATAATGCCTTTATTAATGATGCTCTTTTTTCTTATTATACCAATTCAATTTTATTTGTATAGCGCTTTTTCACAAACGGCACTGTCTCAAAGCAGCTTTACAGAGACCTGGGCCTTGTATATATTACGTGTGTATCCAGTGATTAAAAATGTTTTAAAGTGTGCTTATTGTTTCTTTTGCAGATTTCTCTGTGGTGTGTTATGGATGTGGGCCAGCTGGGGCCGCTGGTGCCAGGTGCTCTGCAGCAGAGCGGAGCCGAGGTTCGGCCTTGCCTGGAAGATGTGCTGGCTGTTGGAGGAGTGGTCGTAGATCACCGCCACGTTGGCACAGCCGTACGCGATCTCCAGCCGCTCCTCGTCCACCAGGCTGAAGACGGGGAGCGTCCGGCTGATCCCCAGGGCCCACCTCAGATTCTGGAACCACAGAAGAAGAGCACCAGCGGCCGTCTGTCAGGCAGGTGAGAGCCCCAGACCAGCACACCCTGCTGCACAGGGGAGCTGCACACGGCTGCACAAGCCTTAGAATGGGGACCAGGAAGGTCACGTTTCCATAGCGACCTGGCTGAATAAGCGGTAGACCTACCAATGGATACTTTTCAGAATTTATGGTTATTCTCTTCTGGGGTGGGAGGGAAGTGGTATTGCTGACGGGGGAGTCTTTTGGCCGCTCAGCTGAATCGTCCTGTTCTTTGGGCAAACCCTCCTCATCTGGGCCCTCTGCCCCCTGCTCTTGTTCTTCCGCATCCTCTTCTCTCTGTCCCTCCTGCTCTCCATCCTCTTCCCTCTGTCCTTGCTCTTCTCCATCCTCTTCCCACTGTCCTTGCTCTTCTCTATCCTCTTCCCACTGTCCTTGCTCTTCTCCATCCTCTTCCTGCTCTTCTGTATCCGATACCTCCTGACCTTGTTGCTCTCCATCTTCTCCCGTCTGTCCTGGCTGTTCTCCATCCTCAGACGGCCCCGGGTCCTCGGCGGCGGCTGCCGGGCCGTCTGGATCTGGCACGCTAGCCACATCGGTCTCCTCTCCCGCTGACTCGACGGACTGCGGTTCGTCAGTGTCCGACATGAGTCAGCTCACCGCAGGCTGTATAAAGCAAGTGATTTAGCCGTGATAAGCGTAATTCGTGCACATAATGGGATCGCGGAAATCTTTAAACCTTAATGTACCTGTAATGAATGTAACATTTTAATTACATCGCTACTGACGTTGAAATAGACTACAATTCGCTAGACTAGATCTACATAAAATTTGAACGTTCTAATTTAAAAAGTCACGTATGTTGGTAGTTATCATCACCATAGCTATCATTGGGTCAAACAACATTTCTAAATTTAGAGCTTAATCATTTAATATGTGTACTTAGACTGACAATCATAGAATATATTAGGCATAGTCTAACGTTTGTCTATTATAGCTAACGTTAGACTGTACGTAACTAGACTAACAGACTGGCTAACTTTTGGAAAAGACAAGCTTGCGAAGCAATTTCTTTCTACTACGATTTAACAGTTTTCTGTCCTCAATCAAATGAAAACAAAATTAAAGAACGTTAACATAACGTAAACGAACTGCTTAAGAAAGCAGAAAGAGTCCCTTAGCTACATACCAAAGTGTGAATCCAAAATACTTGGAAATACGACTGGAAATAAAGCGTCCTGTTGCTTAGATACACTGGAAGGGAATTATGGGAAAGGTGAAGAGCGACCGTTTATCAAGACTACCGATAGGTGGCACTAAAGCTATTCTGTTTTTACACCGAACAAATCTTCGCAAAATCTTCTTTTACTTCGGTAACTAATCAAATTATGTTTGGTACTTTTTCAATGTGTTTAGTAGAGTTTAAGAAAAAAAATAAACGTTCATAACTATATTTATAAAATTATAATATATATGTGCAATCCATGAGTTTATCTAGTAAATCTGAAGAGCACTGTGTACATTTTTGCCTTTTGTTGGGTACCAAGATAAATAACTTAATTTTTTTTGGCTATCTTGGTTTTGATGGTACTCAGGTACCATCAGTAGTTATGCAATCATAACGCATTCCAAGTGTTCCCAGGGAAGTTTCTGTGCTGTACTTCAATCTGAACCCTGATTAAAATGGTTTCTGTTCATCATTTCTGTCAAGTTAACTTTGTAATAGGGTTGGATCTACATCACACCTTTTCACCAAGTGTGAAAAGACTGCCTATTTGGAAGACAATTGATCCAGCACAACACTGTAAGACAAACTCCAGCTGCAGTGTAGTTAGTAGAAAGCTTCTCTTTTAAAAGAACACTCTTAAGTGACAAGCACTGATTGATAATCCTTATAAAAAATGACAATAGACAAAGTAAATGCAACAATTTATTAGATTTGCCTGTCAATAAAGGCAACACTTCCCACTCAAACTGTGCATTCCCTCAAACTCTGGTCCCTCATGATAAGAAACCCAATTAATTTTTTCCCATCATCCAGCGTGTTTTTATTTCTCTGTTAACACCAACCCTCCCCACCCCCCCAACCTCCCCCCAGCCACAAGTGCCCCACACCAGCACACTAGAGCAGCTCACACTGGGAAAGAACCATGAACAAGATGTGCATCACAATACAATCTATCTGCAAAGCACAAACAATTCCACACCGGGGTTTCCCTCTGGAAAAACCAGATTATGAAGCATCGCGTCCAGAGTTGACTCCTTGAACATCTTCGGTCAAAATTCTGCCAGAGACGTTGTGCCCTCTCATCTCCGTAGAGGAACAATGTTGCATCTGAAAGCAACAGAGACACGCCCATCAGGAACCTCCAAGTGCTCTTATATGCACAGAATAGATACCGATCCAAGATTTTTATTTATTTATTTTACATTTTTTGATGGAAAAGTAAGTGACTACTGCACAAAGACTATGTCTACATACAGATCATATTTGGAATATCGGTGAATTGAGTCCTATATTTACATGCACAGAAAATGCATTAGCCCATTAATAGTTCACATTTCTTCTTTACACAAGGAAACATGGTACATATTCTAAATGATATCCCCTGGGACAGTGTGGTCTGACTTTTTATCTTGAAAGCACAGACAGGGTCTGTGAAGCACACTCACCCCAGCAGCCCCCTCCCATTCCAGCGTTGGGGAGTCAGGACCAGATGCACTCTCTCACCCCCCCGGATCACGGTGATGCCCAGCGCTTTCTGCGGCACAGAAACCCAAATTCACAGTTACGCACAGGAGTCTGTTACGCACAGGAGTCGGTCACATGCTTCACGTCCTGTTTCAGACCTCCGCTGAGTATGAGTCGGTGAAGGCAGGGGTGGGACCGGGACCATAGACCGTATGACCGGGACCATAGACCGTATGACCGGGACCATAGACCGTATGACCGGGACCACAGACCGTATGACCGGGACCACAGACCGTATGACCGGGACCACAGACCGTATGACCGGGACCACAGACCGTATGACCGGGACCTACCCCTTCACTGTGCTGCACCACAGATGCGATGTTCTGCAGGGTCTTAAAGTTCCCGGTGTTGACTGAGCCGAATTCGATTATTTCGTCTTCAACTCTCAATCCCTACGGAACACAACCAGCACAGCAATGTAAATAACAAATTCATTTCACATCATTAAAAGCAGCCAATGATCAAGCGCTCATTTAATGGAATGTCCCCGATAGCTGTCACAAGGAAGTGTGTTGTATGAAATTAAGCAAAAATCAGTCATTGCTGTTATATAAAACAAAAACAACTTATCTACAACAACAGGAGTTCCCAGGGTTTCACTTTCACTTTAGCACATTGGGTTCTTTTGTCTAAAATAATGTTAGCGTCATAAAAACACTAAACTGAAATATCAATATTTGTTTGCTTAATGATTTAAATGTTGCAAGAAGCCAGTTGGCAGTTTTTCTTCTGTTTATTTATTTTTTGCTTTTCCCAGAATGCACAGTGATGTAGTCACTGGTTTACACTTTAGTTGCACAATGTCATCCTAGGCAAGAGAGATCACATCGTTTTGTCCTGGGGTTTGAAACAAGCCTGGCCGCTGGGACCCCCCCCCCCCCCGCCACCCCCACCCACGTGACAGGGCGCAGAATGAGGCGAGAGATCTGGGGGGGACGGGGTCTCACCGCCAGGCTGGCAGGGGACCCCTGGGTGATGGTGTCCACCCTGGCGAAGGGGGGCGGCAGGCTGGCTTCCTCCTCCATAGCGTCGGCCTGGGCCTGGGCCCCGTCCTGCCCCTTCCTGGCCTTCTCCGCTGCGTGCAGGCTGTGCAGCGCCTGCTCGATCTCCACCATTATGGCCTTGTGGTCATTCTGCAGACCTGGGAAACAGGACAGACACAGGCACAGACACAATCACAGACACGTTACAGTTACAGAGGTGCTGATGGTCAAACATTAACTTTTCAAAAAAGAGAGAACCACCTGCTGTGTGTTAAATGCTCCCACACAAATGTAACGGTACAACAAAGTTTCACCTGATTGAAATGTTGCCGCACCACTTCATTTGTGTAGGAGCATTAAATAAAATTCAGAGGTGTATCATTTTCTTCAAAACGGAAAATACCTCACGCAGTTCAAAGCTAATGCATTGGGTTTGGTAACTGCACTACAATAAACATTTTGGCTGCCATAGGTTGTGTGCAGGGTATTTTCCTTTTGTGTAATTCTCTTGGTCAGCACCAGTGTTGACCTGACCACATACAGTACATTATAGGTGATCAGAAACAAACCTGCAGCAAACCTGCACACTGACGCACTAAGTTCAACACTGCCGTTAGCTGGTGTACTGTAAAGAGGTTATCCTAGGGAGCTCGTGTATTGTTCGTTAGAAAATTATTAGAAATAGTTCACATTACGGAATGCCGTGTGTGGTGGCGTTTGGTTTTTCCAAACGGACGTAAAGAAAACCTTTGCTTACAGGATATGTTGTGCCTGGCCTTTCGAACCTGGTATACATCAACATCCGCACGTGGATAACCTTCTAAGTCAACCAAAGGGCCTTCCGTCCCCACACCTTGCTGTGAAGCAAACAAAACAAACATCAAACTGAGTTATGACAGTGGCTAACGAGCGCAGGAGCACACCGGAAGCTAAAGGAAAAGTAGACAATTCAACCATGCTAACTCAACCAGCGGACATGCCAGAAAGAGTACGACACAAAAACAAAAACAACGTCCATGACAGGCCATTATGAAACGACACAACGCATATTAATTTAGCTAATGCTAGTTAGCTAGACAACGTTTACTAAATATGCAGATATTCGTCTTAAATTGAGATTTTCAAGCAAGCAATGTAAAGATTTTAATGTCACTGGAATACATACACTTGAGTGACACATTAGGTCGTTACACTAGCTCGCGTTAGCGAAAGTAAAACACTAGCGACTGACTAACGTTAGCCCGTTCGTAGTGTTAATTTCACCATCTCAGTAAAGTGCGTTTAATTCAAAAGTGACTTACATCTTCAAGCATGTCATAATATGCCTTTATCTGCTCTTCTATCGAGTCTTTCTTTTTGACAAGATTTTGAACATCTTCGATTGTTATCGTGGAATCCGAGTCATGTTGATATTCTTCCGTCATCTTCATGGCTACCTCCTCGAGCTCGTCAAGTTGTAAGACAAACTACAATTACGGACCACCGAATCGGACAAACGCGAAGGAATAATAGCGTGCTCTTTTCACAGTTTTGTGAAGTGCTGCATTTAATTAGTTCCCCCCTTTGCCCCAACTAAAAAAAAAAAAAAACTCAAGCACATACACATACAAATTTTATTGAAACATAGATATGAAATAATAAAAATGTAATAATAATAATAATAATAGTACAATTCCAGTCCTCTGAATGTGCTCATTAGCATAATTATTTGGCCAGGAGGTAGAACTAATAAGTAAAATCAGCTGGTTGAGGTCATGGGTGGAAGAAACTCATGACAGGAGTTTCATTGTCTGACCCCCCGGAGTTTCCCCCTATGATGCAGTTTCATGTGTCAGAATATTTTCAATGCAGTCTGTGAATAGAGACGGGAAAAAATAAAGCCCAGACAACAAAACATCAGGATCTTCTATTTATTTTCAATACAGTATATAAATTATTACATTAAATCTTCATCATCTTTGGGAACTGTATTTAAAATGTGTAAACAGTAAGGCTTTTCTGCGTTTGCACAATCTATTCCACACACACACAGACACAACATTCTGCTCTGTCTCACCAAACCAGTATTAGTACTATTGAACAGTACCGTAGAACTTAGAGGAGAATGAGAATGAGAAAACCTATATCATAATAATATAACATGATTTTTATGAATATATAAGCATAACTAGAAGGTCAATGAAGGCACCATTGTGCTCTAAGGTATCATACAAGACAGGAATGTGTCTGAACACAAACAGTACACACTAAAGGACACACATCACTGCCCCACTAACATTTGCTTTTGGGACAAAAACACTTTCCCCCCCACATAGTGGTTTCATTAGTGAGTTACTGATTGGTTACTGTGTTCCTTTCCATAAAATGGAATGTCTGGAAAGGCACTTGAGAAATGCTTAAATGTTCAGGCACTTTGGCACCAAGACAACAGAAAGCCACAGACACATCCGTACCCTGCAAGAACTGGCCCTTCTCCTCACGACCAGGGTACTAAACTTCAAAACTGGAAACAAAAGGCAGGCACCCCGTCATAGCCACAGCACTGCGGAGTAAAATACTGAGGAAGCTAATAATTAATTTATGTGTGCAATTAATTAAGTTTTGAGAAGTACCTACAGTTTCTCCAGTACTCGTGGATCAGGGATGTCCAGCCCCCGGTTTACAAGGTGCAAAGAACGGGCTTCAGAACCAGAAAGCACACCGCCTAGTCTCTTCAGCCTTAAACATGAAACTGCTTTTCTTTTTGTAAGCCTCAGCCACATGCCAGCAAATAAATTATGGGGGAAAAAAATGGAAAAACCTCGACCCGCACAAGTTCATGAATGTAAACAGGAGACAGTGACAGCTGGCCTCTCTCACTCACAGCAGTGACACTGGTGCTGAAGACACAGAAGTGTGCTCAGATACTGAGGGCGGAGTGTGCTGGAACATGGAAGGTCAGTGTGTGGCTGCGTGCTGTGGCTGCACGAGGCCTTTGAATCCTACCAGAACAGACAGCTGGAAAAAATGGAGAAGAACGGCATCCTATGTAGTACCCTTCCCTGTGCCCTCCAACGGGCTGTGTTCCTGCACACAGCCAAAGCACAGGAAGGCTGCGTACTTCTCCCCACCAGCTCATATACTCGCTCACCTAGGCACTAATCGCCTCCACCTGGGTCTGCACAGACACATCTGTGACATCATCAGGCTGCGCTGGCACAGAGTTGGCTGTGATCTCATTTATCTGTGGAGGAGCGGAATGAGCTGTGACGTCATCAGTCTGCGCCGGTGCTGACTGTGCTGTGATCTCATCCACCTGCGCCTGTTCCGGCGCTGAGGCGACTGTGACCTCACCCACCTCCGTCAGCACCGACTGAGCGGTGACCTCATCAGTCTGCGCGGGAGGTGACTGGGCTGTGATCTCATCCACCTGCGCCTGCACGGACTGCACCCACTGCTGCAGCTGCTCCTGCAGGGCCTGCACCCCCAGGGTCACCTTCTCCTGCCGACTCCCCAGCTCCACCAGCTTCTCCCGCGTCTCCCTGGCCCTCCGCTGGCCCTCGCTGCCCCGGGGGGCCACCCGTCGCCCCTGCATGTAGGCCTCAAACTCCTCCGGGCTCAGATTCAGGGCTGGTCCATCCAGCTTCTCAATGAAGGCCACAGCGCAGGACTGAGGAGAGAGGAAGCAGGCCTTCAACTTCGATCTGACTCAGTCATAACCGCACTCTCATTTACATCCCAAATGTTACTCATATGCTAGTGATACTCATATGCTAATAATACTAGTGTGCTAATGGTACTTGGATCGTCAGCGTGTAATGAAGTTTTCTTTCCGTGACGCACCAGGTTGGTGAAGTAGTAGCCGCTCTCCCCGGCCATCAGGCTGTGGGGCAGGCCGAAGCGGATGATGTACTGCATGTTGGAGTGCAGCCGCGGCGGGTTGGCCTTCAGCACCACGTAGATCAGCGCCGACAGGAAGTCATCGGCGTTGGCCGGCTCGCTGCTGGAGGACGCCAGCACCTCGAACACCTTCTGGCTGCACCGGGACACGCAGGTGAGCTTGTCCTGGGGGGCTCGCTTCGCGTCCATCTCGATGATCGCTGGACAGGGGAAAGGTGGGGGGGGAGAAAACGGTATTACAGAGGCAAGATATTCAAACCTGCAGTATACCTGAGAGGAAAACACATTACTGAATGTCACCCTAATCGGGTCATTCACAGCCCCTCCCTCCCTGTTTACCTGTGATGGCGGGCAGGAACGGGTCGCTGGCCTCTGACCTCTCGTCAGCGAAGGGCACGCTCAGCATCTGCGGGGTGACCCAGTTCAACGACCTGCAAGGGTCAAAGGTCATCAGGTCACATTGCTTTTTGCCGAGGCTTCACCTACCGCCAGCTACAGCAGGTGGCGGGTGTGGTTGGCAAGGTCGGACAGTGTGGATCTGGGACAGAGAGGGTCGGGACAGCAGAGGGGCTGGACAGGGCAGGGTTCGGGGACAGTGCAGAGGGGGTGGGACAGGAGGGGGTCGGGGACAGGGGCAGAGGGGCGGCAGGGGCAGAGGGCACGGCAGGGGTCGGGACAGGGGCAGAGGGGGTCGGGACAGGCAGAGGGGGGACGGGCAGATCGGGGGGACAGGCAGGGGGTGGACAGGGGCAGAGGGGCGGGCAGGGCAGAGGGGGCGGGACAGGGCAGAGGGGGGGCGGGGACAGGGGCAGAGGGGTTCGGGGACAGGGGGCAAGAGGGGTTCGGGGACAGGGCAGGGGCGGACAGGGGCAGAGGGGGGGCGGGGACAGGGGCAGAGGGGGGGCGGGGCAGGGCAGGGGGCGGGAGGGGGGGGGCGGGACAGGGGCAGAGGGGGGGCGGGGACAGGGGCAGAGGGGGGGCGGGGACAGGGGCAGAGGGGGGGCGGGGACAGGGGCGGACCTGTTCGGGCCGAGCAGCGCTCACCGTATCCTCCGCTGCAGGGCCAGGTCCTTCTGCTCGTCGTCGCTGCTGTCGTGGCAGAACACCCACTTATGCAGCTGCGTCATGATCAGCTTCTCAATGTGCTCCATCGTCTGAGCAGCGTGCTCCTCCGACAAGCCTGTCCACACAGAGAGAGAGAGAGAGAGACAGCGGTCAGTCCAACATTTGATCTTGGGAACCACTGAATATTAGGTTAGTGAATCCCTGGGGAAGATCTTAAAGGGACACAGACGCGAAGGCCTCACAGACACTGAGTGCACTGACCGCTGAAATGGTCCGCGGCGTTCTGGTAGAACTCCTGCACCAGGTCCGACTGCTTCTCCACGGGCAGGTCCTGCAGGGGCAGGAGAGAGGGCTGCAGGTGAGGCTGAGAGGTGAAAGGGGTTTGGGGGGCCGTAGTGTCACACACAGAGGTGGGGCCTGTTACCCCAGCAGCAGCTGTTATGACTGCGAGGGGAAGCCACAACATAAGTGGGAGACACACACAAAGTAGTTGCAATAAAGAATATTTATTAACAAGAGAACCCAAAATATTTACAAAAATACATGAGGTTTGTAGAGTGTGCGGTGCAGGTCAGCAGTGTGGATGATGATGGTTTAGTGTGGAATCAGTAAAGGATGTTGTCTTTAGCAGAAGAAACCATAGTGAGTCGTCTGTGGAAGTGGAAGAAGGAGGACCCAAAGGTCCAGATCCTCTCAGCTTTTAAAGGCAACAGCCTGGGTGTCACCAGTAATTCCTACTACGCCCTCTGCTGCCTAAAGTGGAACGCCACCGCAACTGCAGGAGAAACAGCAAACAGACCAGCGCAGGAGCAGCAGAGGGTGCAGCGCAGGAGCAGCAGAGGGAGCAGCGCAGGAGCAGCAGAGGGTGCAGCGCAGGAGCAGCAGAGGGTGCAGCGCAGGAGCAGCAAGGTGCAGCGCAGGAGTGCAGCGAGAGCAGCAGCGGGTGCAGCGCAGGAGCAGCAGCGGGTGCAGCGCAGGAGCAGCAGCGGCTGCAGCGCAGGAGCAGCAGCGGGTGGCGCGCAGCCCTTACGTGGTAGGCCTCCATGGTGTTGAGGAAGGCGGTGCAGCGGGACTTGAGGCGCTGGGACGAGGGCCGGCGCAGCAGCTTGAGGAAGCTGGTGAAGTCTCCCGGCTCCAGGCTCTGGAAGGCCTTCAGCGCTGCCTCCCGCCCCTCAGACGACTCTCCTGTCGGGGGGAGAGCGGAGAGCTAAGGCCACGCCCCCAACCCCTCCTTTCCTGCTAACGGCACGCCCACAAACCCCGCCTCTGTGTCTAACACCACACCACCCAACCCCCGCCTCTCCTGCTAACACCACACCCCCCAAACCCCGCCTCTCCTGCTAACACCACACCCCCAACCCCTGCCTCTCCTGCTAACACCACACCCCCAAACCCCGCCTCTGTGTCTAACACCACGCCCCCAACCCTCCTCTCCTGCTAACACCACACCCCGAAACCCCCCCGTGTCTAACACCACGCCCCCAAACCCCACCTCTGCTGCTAAGACCACGCCCCCGACCAACCTGGGGGCTTTGCAGGGGAGGGGGCTCCCCAGAGCAGCCGCCTCATGGTGTTGACCCTGCGCCCTTTCTCAATGCTCTTCTTCTCCTCGAACTTGGAGAAGGTGAGGGACGTTCCTCCATTGCTGCTGAAGCCGGAGCTGTTGGGAGTTCAGATCGCATTCTCAACAAAGACGCATACGTACGGTCTATGATACGAGCACATACAGTGAAACTTCTTCAGTTCAGGACAGTCTAAGTCTGACAGAGCCAGCCACCTCTGACACGAGCATGTTGTTCACACGTCAGTGATGGTCAGACTAGCAGCAGTTTGGACAGCTTCTGGAGAACAGGGTATGCATCTGCACCTGTGTGCCAGCCCTACCTTCTGCACCTGTGTGCCAGCCATACCTGCTGCACCTGTGTGCCAGCCCTACCTTCTGCACCTGTGTGCCAGCCATACCTGCTGCACCTGTGTGCCAGCCCTACCTGTGCACCTGTGTGCCAGCCCTACCTGCTGCACCTGTGTGCCAGCCCTACCTGCTGCACCTGTGTGCCAGCCCTACCTGCTGCACCTGTGTGCCAGCCCTACCTGCTCTCCTGTGTGCCAGCCCTACCTGTGCACCTGTGTGCCAGCCCTACCTGCTGCACCTGTGTGCCAGCCCTACCTGTGCACCTGTGTGCCAGCCCTACCTTCTGCACCTGTGTGCCAGCCCTACCTGTGCACCTGTGTGCCAGCCCTACCTGCTGCACCTGTGTGCCAGCCATACCTGCTGCACCTGTGTGCCAGCCATACCTGCGGCACCTGTGTGCCAGCCCTAACTGCTGCACCTGTGTGCCAGCCCTACCTGCTCTCCTGTGTGCCAGCCATACCTGCTCTCCTGTGTGCCAGCCATACCTGCTCTCCTGTCGGTCTCCTTGTGCGCTGCGCCGCGTGTGTTCCCGCCAGCACTTGGAGCAGTAGCCCTGCCAGGCGGGGTTGCCGTAGTAACCGCAGCCATCCTTGCAGAGCAGCTCGGCCTGGCTGACGTGGATGCCCCTCTGCTGCTGAGCCCACATGATCTCACCTGCGGGCAAAGCAGCACCTGTAAGCACATTACCAGTGTGGCCCCGTCGTGCAATCTCAATCTCATCCGTAAAAAGAGCCCGTTGTGGGTCCACATTAACTCATCATGGTCTTCCATCAAGACCTTCAAAAGAAGAATCTAGAACAAAAACCTGCACCCACACCAGCCCTTTTCAGATAAGACTGGACACCCCTTGTCTACAGTGCCCCTAAGGAAAAACAATATTAGTTATAATACCACCCACAATCCAAAACTTGAAATAACAAGCTTCACAAATGCATGATACGGATCAGTGTTTGTCTCCCCCTAGCGACAAGAGGGGGTAAATTCGACCCTCAATAATATACCCCTCGTGATCACTGAATGACCTGTCAACTGACATAGTACTTGTTGCTAACTAGCAGGCTAGGACCTGCGGCTAGATATTTTTCACAGTTGTTCATGGGCTAAATTACCCTGGTGAATAAATCAGCCCGATAATGCCGTATATAGCGAACTGTGCGCTGACTAAATAGCTTTTGGTGTACATTAAACAAGAAATAACACTGGCTTTGTTTGATAACTATATCGACTTGAACTAGCAAGTTATCCGCTAATCGTACACGACATAAAAGCCAGCCACCAAGGTTCTAACGTGTAGCTGGACAGCGTTTGGTAATGTCATTTTATGTTTTTCTGTCAGAATAGACAGAAAAACAGCCAGTTTAGACTAACTTAAGTGACACTATATAGGCTAGCTAGGTAGTAAAGTAGTGTGAGCTTTCAAACCTATCAAGTCTTGAATACCCAAATTAGCTAGATCTAGACTACACCGTTAAAGTAAAATTTCACAAGTTAATTTCGCTAATATCACATAACTAGTTAATTTCCCAATGATTCCAAGTAAGCGAACAGTCGTTTACACAACAGCAAAGCGGTACTGTTAATATTAGACTAGACTACAGTTAGCTGTCGACTTTACGAGCAACACATTAGCCAGCTAACAGTTAACACAACCAAAAAGTAGTATCGGTAGAACATGTGTCTATGGTTTTCTAGTGTATATAGTAGTAGCAAGTCAAGTCGTCTGACCGTCTATCACTAACGTAGTTAGCTACCTAGTTCAGCTGTTTAACCAGCTACAAACAGTGTAGACTAAAGTTAGCAAACTCGATAATTTGCTTACGATATCAACTTGTCACCTGTAAAGAGTTAAACAAAAACGTTAACTAGAAGTAATATGGCAGTCTGTATGAAACGTAAGTTGGTAAATAAGAATAAAATAGTTAGTCTAGTAGTACATAAAATAAAATCACCAACCTGTAGCCAGCTCTTTAACTGCGTGAAGTCACCCGCTTCGCAGAAACGAACGTCAGTGTGTAACCCGGAAATGCTTTAATGGATAACGTCCAGTTGGCCCAGTTAGTTGGCATTCCAAATGTATTTATTTACTTACTAATCATCTTTGCCGGCTGTCGCAGTTTATAGCAGTTTGTTTTTTGTTTTTTTTTGCAAGCACATTTATTATGCATTCTTCAAACATTTACAACGACTGTCATACACTACAGATAGGTAGATTTCACCAGTAATTACACCAAGAGTTCTGATCTTTTTATTATATGCATTTGAACTTTATTAATGATACACAAATGTAATTACAAAACACAGACTGGTTTAAAAAAGTATATCAAAATAGTTAACGCTATAGCTTTAGATGGCATATTTCATGTAAAAATACACTGTAGATATTCAAAATAAATTAATAGCAGATTTTCTTGTACACTGGATGACACAATTCCATCAGATAACACGTCTTCCATTTATTCAGAGATCTGGCACATTTAAGAATATTCAATGGTAGAATTGTAAAAAAGAAACCAAAACCTCTGTAAGAACATAATTACAAATGCCGTTTTTACATTGTTATTTGCATTTGACGTTGAAATTTGAAATGCCTTCGTTATGTTGATGGTTTCAGTTTCTTCTTTTTTGACTTCAGCATCTGAGGCAATGGCAGTTTGAAGGCAGTTCTACAAAATAAATAAATCAATGGAGTGTGAGCAAAATGCATTCAAGGGCGTCAGATCGTGAAATACAAACAACTTTTAAATCAGCAACACATTTTCTTACAAAGCTTCAATGTCAAAATGATACTCACTCGCATGTTGTGCAGATAGGGCTGAAGTTACAGAATACTTCATGTAAGAAACAAAAAGAAGAGGCACATTTAAGCAGAAAACCAGAGCTTAATTCATTAACAGCCATGTCAACCTCTTGGAGTCACCAAAATTTGGAAGCTTCTTAAAATATATAACTACGTATATCCAGAACGGTCTTAGTCATAATACACAATTAAATATATTCTCTTTGTATAAATGGTCTCGACAGACTATACCTGCACATTATACCCTTCAAAAGGACTTCATTCTGGTAAACAGACAGCTGAATAGATATGCCTTTACTTTATTTTTTACTTTGTCCAGTACTACTGCAGATACCTCAAAACAAAAGCAAAGCAAAAAAATTAGCCACAAAGCCAAGGAAGACGAAATGGCCGAGCAAGACAATAAGGAAGAGGAAGATGATGATTGTGACGCACTGGACAGGCACACTGAGCAGACGTAGCCGATCTCGATGAGATTCCGGTGGCAGAAACAAGCTGCTCGGTAGTCCACGTGAACTGGAGGAGGAAGGACCAGCTTGGAGCGCTGGTCGGAATCTGGCAGGAACACCCACTGCCAGAAACACACGCACGCACACACACGCGCACACACACACACACAGAAATTTAACACTAGCAAAGGAAATAAAGGACCAAAAGGGATTATACATTTTCAGGATGGCCTTTAGATAATTTACAAACTTTATCTTCAGTTTAATTATAATATCATTCATACTGATTGTGTAATTGATGTACTTACTAGCAAGTACTGTGCCAGAGCAAGCTTCTGTGGTATCCTCAGGTACAACCCCCCTGTGATGTCACAGGCCTGGTAATACAGTGCAATAATGCAACGTCACTTCCTGAGGTTTACAGGACATGATCCTACACGGGGACATCACCAGTCATTTTGATATAGACCGTGCGGAGAGGATAAAACACCTGAGCTAACTGAGCCTCACCTGCTGGAGAAGACCAGAGTCAACATCCAACACACACGCGTCGATCAGGATATTCTGAAAGAAACAAAAAACAACAGTCACTTCCACTCTCATGAAAAAATGGAAATAAATGAACAGGCCAGTATGAGTTAATGGTGGTGCAGGCTATCTTACCTGCTTTTGAGCCGCAAAGATCACGTTCATGAAGTTCATGTACTGTAGAGCACAGTCCTCTGCAGCCTTAATGACCTGTTATTAAGAGCAGAAAACAAAACGCTGTTATTCACAACACATACAGAACACATGAGACTTGTGTGACGGGTTCATAAGATAACGTACCAAAATCCTTGATTTTATTTCTTGTCCAGCTGGATAAGACAGAAGGTGAAAGGCAAAGTAAGCACAATCAAGTTTTAAAAGCGCCAAGTTCCTGAAAAGCACATATTTACCATATTGGGATTCTCTTTCACCGTAATTATAATTAGAATATTTTTTTAAATGGACCAACTACCTTCCAGCTCCTTTGTGACTCTGTGAATATCTGAGCATGAAATGTTGAGAGCAAATACCTGCACATATGCACATATACACACAGTTGTGTGCACTTTAATAATAACCATAAACACAAATAAACATTATATAGCACCTTTCATCCAGTACAGTATCACAAAGTGCTTTATAGAAATTATAAAAATAAAGATAAATATTCAATAAACTTTAATATTCAATATTACAATAAAATGAAGTAATTCATTGATAAACACAAAAACAGAGTATGTAGTCAGTCCCAAGAGTGAATGCTTTTGTTATAGACTAGCACTGGTAGGTCATATGAGATGAACTGGTAGTTAATGATTTTGTTTAAATGTGTAGCAGCCGTGAGCGAATGGGGAGTGATGTTGTTTCAATGTGTAGCGCCTGTGAGCGAATGGGGAGTGGTGTTGTTTCAATGTGTAGCGCCTGTGAGCGAATGGGGAGTGGTGTTGTTTCAATGTGTAGCAGCTGTGAGGAAGGATACAGCAGAGCGCCTTGGCCAGAGTTCCCGCCAGCAGGGTGTCCGTCTGGAGGCCCCTCACATCGGCTGTAAAATCAACAGACCTCACTTTACTAGGAGGAAACAGAGAGAAGCTCCACCAATCACAAGGTATGTTGGTAACGATCCCAAAGGTGATTGGTCATACCACTTCCTGGATACAGGGCACCGTGAAATATACCCACATATCACTGACGATGTTGTTCTACTAATTATTCACAAACTTTGAGCCAGGTGGACGTCCTCTGTTTTCTGTGCGTAAGGTGCCGTCACAACCGTCATTCGTATTTTGCGATCACAGGAACACAAGGTGCTTTTAAAAGGTGGACTCACTTCTTGCCATGAGGCTCTTGATTTCCTCGGCGATCAGGTCATTGGCCACTGACAGGAGCTCGTATTTGCCGTCCCCGCTGGCTGGTGCCGAGTCGTCTCCAGTGGCGTCCCCAGACTTCCAATGTTTACTGGGGTACAGGAAGTGACTGCATGCCAGCAGAATGGGGGGAAGAGGAGATAAAAAGTAGAGAGGGGGGGGGAGAATGGAAATGAAAAGTAGAATTCAGGAAAGCTAAACTGAAAGGAAAAAGAATGACACATCTGAACATCTCAAGCCCCTTTTTCCATTGACTGTTGTGCTTAAGTGATGCTTACCTCTCCTGGCAGTGGCTGGCGATAATGGCTAACTTGTTGGCCCTGTTAATGACCAAATGTGAATTCCCCATCACCATGACTGCGTCCACACACTTGGACAAGGTGAACTGGGGAGTTGGAAGAGAATAAGAAACAGACAGTTGACAAGCAATCACGCTGGCTTTGATACCACTTCTACCACTTATCCAAACTAACAAGGAAATATTGCGGAACGGACAAAAGGAGAGTAATGTAAAACGATAAACCAAGTGTTCCACAAGACGATAATTCCATTAATATAAATAAAACCTAAATGTTGCGATTCAACACTTTATAGCTACCTAGCTGGGTGCGAGGTCACCTTACCTCGGGTTCCCGTTGTGCTTGCTGACCCCACCATATGGGGTTAACGTCCACCACAATAACCAGAAAACTTATTTCATCATCTGCAAACAAAACAATATTTATCTGCGTGCAATTTTACAGTAATGTCCTGTAGCTACTAACTAGCAGACTAAAAGGGAATATGTAAGCTACGCATTAACCGGTTTCAATATAGGAACACAAACAAATGCAAATTAGACCAATTCAAGTTTGCGATTTCACATGTGCATGACGTTAAATTGATTATCGTTTCAGTTATAACAAATATAAAAGTGAAGACGGTTCTTTGAGCTAACCTGATGCCATCTCAGCTCGTCACTGCTTTCCCATCTGACAATGGAGTCGCGAAATGATTACGTCAGTATCTCGCGACTGGATTGCGAAATCAATCTGGGAAGACCAAAGGTACATTATGTGGAAGTTGTTAAAATTGATTGATTTTATGTGGTAAACTAGTGCATTCGGAAAGCGAAACAGTTGGGTAAAAGACTTAAGGTAGCTAGCAAATGTTAGAGTAATCGTTAGCTATATTTTCGACACTGTTATCCTGCATGTCAGCTGTGACGCTGAGAGTAGAAGTGACTTGAGAAAAATGCTAGAAATTGGATTCAGCGCGACACGTCCATAAATAGCTACTCATAACACCACTGAAATCACTGATCATACAAGAGTGGCACATTCTGTACACATCACCCTACAGGTTGGGACGGAACTCATTTAACATTTTTACCCAGAAATCATTCCAGTCATTGCTGCCAACAACAAGGGCAACAAAAAAAGAACAAAAATGGTAGCGAAATTGCTACTCATGTTTTCTCTCAACATATAAAAAAGAAAATCATGGCACACAAATTGCATTCCATCAGCCACATAAATTACAGTCTCCTAAAACAGGAGAATTAATTTTTATTGACCTGTACGACATTAAACCTATCATGAGCAAAGGAGGTAGGTGTAGGTTACCAATTGATGTGCGTATAACATAGAAACAGAATTATGGGATTTAGACAGACTTATAACCGTATTAAAATGTTGAATTCTATCAGTTTAAAAGCCACAATCTAAAATATTAATATCTTTGATATCCCATATTATCATCCGGTCAAAACACCACTGAAAAATTCTAACTGGTTTCCCCATGCTAGATGAGGCGGCCAGTCCCATCTATAGGAAATCAGACGATCGATACAAATGTCAAAATTTGAGGGAAATATACGTTCCATATTCAGTATTGTTAATGTATATTCTGATCAGTGAAATTTGAGTTGCCTGACTACAGGGGGTGGCTGTAAATTTTCGCGGGGAGTTAATCAGCTGTTTTGGTACGATTCCTTCATCTCACGTGATAAATTTTCAAACAACCGTCAGAGTGGTCAGCGCTGGCGAAACCATAGGGCGAAACCCGGGTAAATTAACCAAACCGCTGAAAAAACAAAAGATGGCGTCTCGGAAACAGAGGCGTGGTAGTACACGCGAAGATACCGTCTTTATTTGGCTTTAATGCACCAGCAGTTGCAAGAATGTGACAGTCCCAGTGCTGACAAGTAAGCGAAACAAGGCAGGTTTCCCTGGAATCTGCTTAGACTGGCTGCTTTGTATAAACCAGCAAGGTAAGCAGGCCTACGTCTGGCCTACTGTTGTAGTTGATCAACACAGACGCAGGGATTTAAAATGTAACAACGTTAAGTGGTCGAAAAGTGATATGTGATATTAGCCCTGTGCGAATAACATACAAGCTACTTGAATATAGGAGTCGTATGTCCAATTAGCTTTACATTTCCCCGGATCTGATTTGCATTGTTACTTTAGGGTTGTTAGGCCGCGCGGTATGGCAGCCTGTTTAGAGAGGTACGGCGGACAGGAGTTGTATTGAGCCGGGTCCCTATCCACCCATCCTGAAAAGACAAGTTACAGCTCCGTGTGGCAGCAATGTCCTCTTCAAATCTTATACTCTTGTTTTTGTAATTCAATTTTGTATCAGTCAGCAAATCTCAGTGATTCCAGAGACCTGATTAAAATGTTAAAACTTTTAATACCATTTGATTTCAGAGGATTTATACAGATGTAGACAAAGAGAAAAGTTTTAAACAGTGTTATTTATTTTTTTAACCAAATCTGGTTCATATGTTACATACAGCATTTACCTTTAAACCTTTACAGATTTGATTGAGTTGTCCTCCGTTGCACAAAATCTTTGTTGTCATGACTTTCCTTTACTGACCAGACACCCATTTCCCCAAGTAACAAAAAAGTTCCCTAACCAAGCACATACCTGCCCAAACCAAAAAATGAATTATACAAAATTACATAACCATTTTTTCTTATTAGAGTAAAAGCTAATTTTTAAATGCCACTCACAAAATGGTCAGTCTGCACACACAAATACGCACGCACACGCACGCACACAAACACCCACGCACGCACGCACGCACAAACATGCAAACACACGCACCCACACAGATGCACACAATTAAGCTCCCATGCTCCCCTATATAGAAACATTCCCAAATGCATACAGTATGTGCCTTGAATGATAAAACATATTTCCTTGGACTTGCATAAGAATCGAGAGTCTGAACAGCTCAGCATTATTTTTAAAAAAGTGGCCACTTGATGCAAGTGTGGCCAATCAAAATATTGGACTGCGTCCAATCACTGCCTGGGTTGTTCTGCAGACTTTCCCCAATGTTCAAGTCGGTTTTATTCAGAAAATAATAGGCAAAAAAAATCAAGCACGGTGACAAGCTGCAATTTCAATGAAAGCCCACTTTGCCCCAAAAGCCAAAGGATTGAAGACTCCTGGGATAGCTGACATCAGTTCAGACGACCTGGTGCACGCAATCCCAAAACCACGTCTCTTCGACGATACTGCAGCTTTAATTCGCGATCAGTGCAGGAAGAAAGGCCATGTTGTCACTGCTAGTTTGCTGTCCTCGTTTCTTCACATGAAGTCAAAAGCTTTTGCAAATAAACCAGAACAAACAGATGGCCTCTGTGCTAGCAACAGTCGAAACTTAAAAAGTGTACAATAACATTTTTTAACCTCAACTTCTAAAAAGGCCAGGAGTTCAAAACAATACAATTATAACATCAAGAAGAAGGTACAAATACAATCGGAAAACAAAGAAAAACCCAGAAACAGAAATAGGAACCAGAACCTGTATTGAAAGGCTTCACAGACACAAAGCATGACTAAAAGGCATCGCAGACAAATCAAATAGTTTCCCCATCTTGAACTGTGGAGGTGATGTTTCTGGTACATGGTGAAATAATTAAAAAACAAAAACCAAAAAAAAGCCATTTTAAACGACTCTCCGTACTTCAAAAAATCTCTTCAGGTAGTAAATCTGTCCCAGGGTCATAGCCACCAGCACCAGCGCCTCAAAGAAAGACCAGAGCACAACTCTACTGTTCGTGTTGTCGTTGACTGAAGAAGGAAGGGATGAAAAAAAAGGGGGAAAAAGATGGTTTCCAGATTAGATGCCTGGCAAATAGTTTGTCCTTTCATAAGGCTCACTGCCTCTCCAGCACAACAATAATCTGACATAACTGAATAGTATGGTGTTTTTATTTCTGAGAAAATGCGGGGGGGGGGGGCTTACTTGCTCTGTGTATCCTCTCCCGGACCTCCATGTACTCCTGCTCGTGCTTGACTGCTGTCATGGCAATAGCCAGCTCGTTGATCATCTCCTCCAGCTTGTTCTGATGAGCTGAGATAGACGACAGGGCGGGAACGTCGCCGGTTACGTTCAGACAGGGCCAACTATCCCCCTCCACCCTCCACCACCCCCCAAACTGCAGGATATTCAGTAAAATGTAGTCAAGCAGGGTCCTGTAACTCAAACATCTGCCCAACTCGAAAAACAGGGTCTTTCCCCCCCTTCTCCCCACTGGTGTAGCTATGAAGACAAATATTTGAGTCCAGACCATAACACATGCTAAAATACTTCTCATGTTACGAAGCTAGGAGTTTACTGGTCTACATCACTGAAAAGGCTGAAGAGTATCTTGCTAGCAGGGGTGTAACGGCACACGCACTTTGCTTAGGGGTGTACCTCGATTTTGACTTCACGGTTCGGGACATTTGTATATTGCCCAGATGAAGGTGGACAAAAAAAGTTTTGCACGTGTGTTAAAGCAAGACTGTAACTGTGGTTTGCAGCGTGTACCAAACGGATTGCTACGAATGCTACACCGTTACCCTCCTACTCGCCAGTACTCAAAAATGATGACCAAGATTAACATTTATGGGACAGATCACCAACTGAATAAATAAACCTTCACTGTAATAATGCCGCATGCACACTCCTCCATCAAAAAAAATGTTCAGTACATCTTTTTTTTAGTGCCAGACCCACAAGCGGTATTTCACTAACGTATGGCAAAAGCACTTCCACCACTAACAAGGCAATTAAATCAAAAATTAAACTCCAGCGAAACACGATGCTTTCAGGATGCCATCTCCATTAGTTCCACACGGTAATCGGGGAACACCGTTTTAACTTTATAAACAGGGGTAAGTGTCTAGGAAACGTCAACCAAGCACACAGTCAGAGAGTGTTATGGCATTTCTGCTGACAAAACCATAGTGATTTCACTGGAACAGCGGTCAGGGCTGAATGCTGCACAAGGCTGAGGAGTGAAAGAATAAGCGACACGAAAGCTTTTTATCCTCATGCAGCATCCAACCTACCGTCCCAGGAGTCACCGTCACCTGGAGGAGAGAGTCAGGACACACAGTCAAGAGAGGTCAAACTCCAGATCACCGGGGGTGGGGTGGGGGCTCGAGAGTTAGTTACAGGTGAAAGGAGAAAATCTTACAGTATTTAATCATCTCTAAGTCAGTGTTTTTCCTGATGGTAAAGACAGAGACACGCGGCTGATTTCACTGTGACTTATTCCCCTTCCTTTAATCATGGAGGAGGCACACAGGTGCAAGAATAAGAGCTGAGTTTGGAATGTCGCTCAGAGCCAGTTTAACTTAAATCAGGGGTGCCGATCTGCATGCTGGTTTTTGTTCCGACCAATTACCATAGATATAGAATATCTATATATTACCATAGATATAGACACCGCTTCTTTCCTGTACTTGAACACAGTGAAATCTCCTGGATACACTTGCAGTCTGGGGCTGTAGCTGGTGCTTATACGCATGCCAAGATATGATTGGGCTAACTGAATAAATGTTGGCACAAAATCCTGAAATTAATTGGCCCTTGTTGTGCATCCCTGCCTTAAATACAACTGCAGGCCTCAGCTGGGGCTTTAATTGTAAAGAATAATTGCAGGTCTGATGGAATGAGAAATCTGACAAAGTATTTGTTATTGCTGTAAATCACCCTGTCATCATTTGGCTCCAGCGACCCTCTGCCTAACAATAGTCTGGACGAGACTGACTGATCCGTTGTCAGTCTTCCTTCGCTTTTCCATTTGTTGCCTGAGAGTAAATAATGGGCTGCGTTTAGATGGGTGCACTGAAGGCTTGCGGTACCGAATCCTGACCGTGCCAGAGCAGCCCTGGACCTTCAGCACTGATGGGCAGTGCACAGTCTGCTGCGGTGTGCCACTTAGCTGAACGAGTGAGCGCAGGGCAGCACGGGGACGGGCAAGTTACGCTTATCGCACGTTCAGTGTTTACACTCAGGATTAGCCGTTCCAGATTTCCATCTGCTGGCTGACCGTGACTGATGTGACACGTCTTCCAAATTAAGGACTAAAGAGAAAGTGGGGGGATGTACAGTAATCAAACGAAACAAAAAAAAAAAAGTGTCAATCATATGTCCCCCGCCCTTTCAGCCCCGCCCACCTTCCGTCTCCATGCCGTCCCCCTTGGGGGCCTCTCCAATGTCGATGGTGAACATGACGATCTTGGGGGTCATGGTGGACATCTTGTTGCTGAAGCAGAACTTGTAGGTTCCGTCCATGTGAGCGGCCACAGAGTACTTTCCACTGGACTCCCTGTCGCCTTTGTAAATCTGCGTGCCGTCTGGCCCGGTTATCTGCAACGAGAGGGACGGGCGTAGTCTGAGATTAGTCTAAAATGAGTCCGTCTGCTGCAGCCAAATGGTGGGGGACATCCGTTCCCATGTCCCAATGCTCTAGTCTTTTCAGACTGGCTGATGCATACTGCTGAGGCCATTTTAAAGCCTCTGTTCAAGGTTTTTAAAAAAAATCTATGTAGCCTGTCCTGACTGAATTAAGAATTAAAAAAACTAAATTAGGCAGGCTCAGTGCATGAATATATTACAGAAACACTCATCAATCTACTGTTCGTGAACAATTTACAGTTGCACTAGTACTGGTTCTACATTACATTACAGACATTTGGCAGACGCTCTTATCCAGAGCGACGTACAACAAAGTGTATAACCATAACCAGGAACAAGTATGACGAAACCCCTAGAGAGATGATTCTAATATTGTTTTCTAAAGACTTTTCTGTAAAAAAAAAAAAAAATCTGCAGAGATTTGGCATTCTCATTACACACGATTAGTCATGCCTAACTTAAAACTTGCGTAGCTAATGAATTACAGAGAACCAAGGCACGTTAACTGTTGGCCTGACAAGGTGACAAGCTAGTGACTGCGAGAGACGGGTTACACTAGTTATCAGCTACTGCAAACAATTATGTCAAGGCAGCTAATTAGATACAGAAAGCAGATGGCTAAAGTTAGCCAGTACATACTTACCTATTTTTTTCACGTGCGAGCTAAGTGACCTGGCTCCACTTAGCAATCAAGTAGTAGTGCTTGCCCGTTGCCTAGCGAATCCGCATAGTTTAACCTGCTAGCATAACTTCGTTAAGTTGGTTGCTATCTAATGGACACTGGCTAGTTAGCCAAATCCACTCCTCCAAATTAGCTAGTGCTAGTTAGCTTTGACTATATTGCGTGATGTTCCTTCATTAACTTGCCATATTAGCCAGCTATCCTGATTAGCCAAATCAGACTGCTGGGTGATGTTACCGGTCAGCTTTCTCACATTTGAAAATAGCTTCCTTGTTGCTAGCTAACAGCGTACTCCAGCTAACAGTTCACAGTTACACTGACTAGACAGACTTTCCGTGGTAAATGTCAATCATCCTAACGTGGTTGTGTTGGCAGGTTCAGTTCTATCACGTTAGCTAGCACGCAGAACGTATGCCACCCTAGGCAGCTATCTCGGTGACTGGCTAACACTTCTGCTATGCTGATCTGTCACAACACCACGGCCTTACCTCCACATCGATGTCCAGGAAGCCTCCTTCGGCAACCTCAAACATGAGGCCCATTTTGGTCCCCGAGTTGACCCGTTCAAAGAAGCACTCCTCGGCATGAGCGTCTATGCTAACGAAGTATCCCGAAGCTGTGGCCGAACACACTGCTAAAATAACCATTAATTCTGAAAGGGTAAACATTATTACTTTATTTTTCGTCCAATTACTACAGAAAATACCAGGAGTGCTAAAACACTCAGCTCCCGTGAGTGTGAGCGCCGACTTGCGGAGCTTCGGAGGTGGAGTTTATGGTACACGGTCTGGCAGCGACTGGCTTGTCTGAAGCTGCCACGTAAAGTATGCAACGACGTGCGAGAAGGGACAAACTACTGTTGCATTTGTTTTCTCGAATTGCGCGTTTCAATTGAATATCATCGGGAGTGTTTTTCATGATACATTTCACTTGCGGTCATAATATATTCAAATTATTAATATGCATGAAATAAATGCACATACAATATGTTGTACTTCCTTATAGTCCAATTGAAGTATTTTGTTTTTGATGAGCGTGAATTACAGAATGGATAATCTTGTGCTACAATATCTAGGTGGCTTTGAATTAAAGCATTGTAACAATATATTTCTGTCGAACAGGAAGTTTTTACCAAACATCTACGGGTCTCCGTATCTCAAATGCTAACATAGGCTAATATATGATTTATTTATACAATGTCATTATCTAATTCCGCGCGTTTCCAGCTCTACTCTTTCCACTGTAACAACGGACATGATGATGTGGGGTGCTCAGACAATTGTATGCTATGTCGTTTCAGAGTTATTACAGGTTAGACAGCAATAGATTGTGTTCTAGTGTGGATATATTCAATATTGCATGAATTTCTGGCGTTTATATCAACCCTTGTGTTCCGTTTGGGTGTAATTTATCCGTTTTAAACTTATGATTTCTTTGAACATAATAAGAAAGGGATGAAAAATAATTGAAAATGTCTCTTAAAAACAATAAACATCAACGATATTCTGCAATAAAACTTAGTTTAATTTTTATTTTTCACAGATCAACATGTTTCATGCCCCCCATGCCTTTATTATAGTGGATTTTAAAATATAAATAACATCTTTATCACAAATGAATGACAATTTCATTGTCGTTAAATGTGTCCTACAGCAGAGGTAAATGACGACCATTAATCATACATATTATTTATATTATTTGGAATTAAGATAAAAAATAATATTTATTGAGTATGCATACATTCTATTTCTGCATTCCTTTAAAATACCAACAATGTCGTTTGCATATTTTACCCAGGCTAACAGTTTCACGGAAACTAATAAACAGAACACAAGGAAATTACATCGATGACAACCAGTTACCACTTACTTTCTGCAAAGGGCTACCTGTTATCTGTTTAGTGAACAGCATTTTAATGAACAAAAAAGAGGAAGGGTAGGCAAATTATTAAAGCTGACAATGAACACCAGCTGACCTAACAGCTAGGTAATTACCCGCAAAGATCGAAATTTCCTTTAATAAAACAAACAAACAAACAAAAAAAAAAACGTTTCATCGTTCAATCATAACAGCAAAACAGTAGGTTAAGTCTTGGAATTAAAAGGCGAGTTAGTTATAATCAAACACACAACTAGCTGATTGATAGTTGCCCATTCCCATCTCAAGCTTGAAAATAGGCTGTTAAATAAATTCCGTTTTACAATTTCAATTTTGGTTGTTTATGTAATCAGCAATATACAACCGGTGCCGAACCTATAAAAATAGGCGTAGCCAAAATAAAAAATGAAAGGAAGTAAAGTCTCTAAAGAAGACCAGTTTCTAATAATAAATAAACATGACATGTTCTTAGAAAATACCTGTCCTGCTATTCTGTTTTACCTGTAACTTTGTGTCTGAATGCGCATTGTGCAATTTTGATTAATTAGAGAACGACTTTGTTGTAATGTAAAAAAAAAAAAAAAAAAAGTACATTAAACCGTGTTAGCTGGCTCGGTGTGACCAAGAGTTTTCATTTTATTGCGAGCATTATATTAACATTATGGCTATAGCACTTTTATTTACGCGGGAACAAAGAATGACTGCCACTGTGAACTGAAGTATTCACTTCAGCAATTCGACAATGTACACGAGACGGAAAGGGAAAGGTTCAGAACAATCTTGTTTAGACTAATTATGAAATTAAAAGATTATTTCTGTCATACTTTTTTAAATTAAGATGGTCTGTTATCTCGTGTCCTCTGTCACTTAATGCTGTGGGTCTGTATAACGCTTTATTTCTAAATGATTTCTTTCTCACTACAATCAAATGCCTTTAAATGCACTGTTACTCTGGAATAATACAGAAATATCCATTTGTCCTCAATTACAACTTATACGTTAGATGATTTTATAGTAGGCCTAATAATTTTTTTTTATCGCGATATAGGCCTATACGTTGTTTACATATTTCAATACTGCACTTTCAAAGTCAATCTTCTTAAACCAATCAAAGCAGGCTTTATACATACGGCATAAACATCTTGAATTCCACTGGCCATACACGGTTTATGAAAACAAAACATGAACACAAATATTGCATTGCCAGTGTAAAAAAAAAAAAAGAATGGCACAATGCACGTTTCACCACAGTTTATGTCAGACAAAAATGAACACTTGTCACTTTTTTTTTCTTTTTTACATTATCTTGATATTTATATTTTTATTTGGCAACCATGAAGTATGTTGTCCATCCGGCTAATAACAGGGCCCCTAACAGCACCGTGTAACTGAAGAGCACGAATTTCAGAAGTTCCTTGAAGGTCCGGAGACAACGGATCGTCAACGGCTCCTGCTCAAAGCGAAGAACGTGCATCTCCCCGTCCCGTTCTCGGTATATCTTCGTACCCATACTGCGGCGGGCGTCTCGCGGCCTGGTGAAACAATTTTAAAAGGTATAGTAATATTTTATTTTATTTTTCAATACAATTTGTTATTTTCTTCCGCTACATATAATTCCATAGTACATACGTATTCAAATAAAATTAAGCTGCTGAACTTGGAGAGACCGTAGTAATGTAAAGGTCAGAACGCTCGTTCAGTGCATTAATATTTAATTTTTAAATTGCTCTTAATGTTTTGCGCATAGATTTTTCCACAAGTGAACAGAATTAGCCGAGCGTATGCAGTAATTTATTGGAAACCCATTGCGATTTTTTTTTTTTTTTGCAAAGATGCCAGGAACTTCGACGAAGTGCCCTTGAAATCGAATGAATGTAGTACGGCAGTTTGGCACTTGTTGAGGCTGATAATACAGCACAGTGGGGACAGATATGGGTTCGGACTGTGAAATCTTCTGCTAATACTCTGTCCTTGGTCCTGAAACATTTTGCCTTTTTAAAGAGCCTTTCCCTCAGGTAATGGCCAATACTACAATTGGAAGGTAGAATAAACATGTAGGAAACAGTAACTTCAGCAAGGAGTATGCGTTAGATTTGGCAATGTTACGTTTGGTAATGTTGGGGGAATGGTAAAGGTTTTGAACCTATCCCCATAACGGTGTTTAAGAGAAGTTCGGTCTCATGAAGCCTCTTAATAATCATATTACGCTCTAGGAACATTAACGTTGCTTGAAATACTTTAGAGATATCGTAATATACCCAACACAAGAAAATCTTTTTTTTTTTTTTGTAACGAAATTTAAAAAAACATTACCTGTAAATAAAATAATCATCTCTTTGTTCCGTAACGTTTCAGTCACTTGTGTTGGTTGTAAAGCACGTTTCGGAGACATATGACGAACAATTTTAAACAAATCAGTTTGGTTAATTAAATATCCAAGTAATTCCACCCGCTAAAATAAGTACAGACAAAACTTACACGACCTGACTGGTCAAACCGATCGCAGATTGTCCGGAATACTCACTTATTCAATTGATGTTTTTTATTCCCTCGTGAAGCAGTATTTGGAGTCGTGTTCACAGCACATACAAGTCACTGGTCTCCGTCTTATGAGGGAAAACAAGGTGATACTTGCTGCCACAACAACTTCTAATGGCATAGGAGTGGCCAAGGGCAATTAAATTGAGTACAAGAGTCTTAGACCCTTGGGTTTTTCCTAATGGAAAATAAAGCCACGTCACGCACCTGCTCCCCCTAGATGAAGCTGAGCCAACCCTTTTCCCGTCGTAATCCTTCGAATAATAGATGCGCTTTTTCCATGTTTCAAACGGTGTTGAAACGCATTAAAACGTATTTTCAAAAGATGTTTCCGTACCGTCATCGGTCTCCTTTTTGAGAAGGTATCGACTATCCCGCGTGAATACAATTTGTAATGGTTTAATCTTTCTGTTTGTGTGTGCGTGGGCTGTATATCTAACTTGGTATAGGCGAAATGTTTATTGGGGCGCTGGTTTGAGAAACCCTTGATAGATGTAGTTATAGGTTATTATGGCCAGTTTTGATTTTTAAATGTAGCCCATTTCATTGAAGTAGGTGGCGAGAGGGATTCACTCTGTTTTCAATTTGGCTTCCTATTATTATTATTATTATTATTATTATTGTTGCTGTTGTTGTTGTTATAATTATTCCTAGCTCATGAAAATACTTTAAACCATGGGCGAGCACATTTATTGCATAAAAACAGTCTTCAGTCCTTCCTATGCAGTTTCTTGTCGAACTCCACCTCCTACTGCTGCTTCCCAGCTGAATCCGTGGCCGAGGGCACGGACACGGCATCGATCAGGAGAGATCAAACTGCAACGACAACCGAGTTATCCTCTACCGGAACAAGGAGAAAATGCCCCCTTAATTCAATCAGCGTCCTCCGCTATCAAATCATTGCCTGTTACAGGGTAAGATCTCCAGACTGCAGCGGGCCATTATCGGCCGATCAGGAGGCCTGTTAGCGCTAATTGGTCCTCGAGAGCCCGAACGCTGACGGCTGAGCCAGGTTCCCCGCGCGCTTTCATCCCTTCATATAACCGACTACTGAAACGGACAGACTTACTGAAATCCTAGTCCTTAGGCCCGCGACTGATGAAGGTAACGGGGACGTACAATAATTAAAGTCAGTCTTCACCAACAGGTTATTTTGCAAATGCATCGAGATTTTCTATATTTGTACTCCACTACATACAAGTTAATTTCTCTTCTATATGGGAAAAAAGTCAACATTGACAGAAAAACATTTTTTAAAAATGGCGCCAATTTTACAGCATGTATTATACTCAGTTGTTATCCGAATGGACTCACATAACATGCACTTTTATATTTTTTAAAGTATTTTTTTATATTTATTATATAAAGCTTTTCTGAATGTTGTGCTAGTTCCTAGAAATGATCAGGAATGCAGACACTCTCAGTCACTAAAATGCAGTTTTTAGGTTCCATGGGATAACGAGAGCCGAGAGAGTGAGATAAAAAACAATTTGCCTTAAACCAGACCCAGTTCTCCTACACATACTGAAACGGTCCTGCAATTTATGTTCAGTAATGCACTTTATTTACAAGACTTACACAAGCACTGGGGGAAAAGAGGGAGCATCCGAGTTTGACTGTGAACAGAGACAACAGGTTAGCAGGATATCGGCTTGTAGCACTTGAACATTACAACACATCAGCCATAAAGTGCCAGATTTCTATGCTCAGATTGTTCTGGCTCAAACCTTCCATGAAAAAGTGTCTGTTTGTAGACACTTCTGCTGTGTTTCTCCAGCAAAGACAGAACAGGAGCAGCTGAACGAGTATGAGCACTGTATGCTGTAGTTAGGCGCACAGTAAGGTCCTTACTCAAACAGGACCAGTAACCATGGTGACAGGGAGTACGTTGAAGTTGCGGAATCAAACAGGGCATTGGGCAAGGTCTAGCCTCTCCCATCACAACTGCTGACCCTGGATCAGTTTGTGTTTTATTTTACGCGATGGTTGGCGATTAGAGCTGGGTTTGGGCCAATTAACTCTGGACCACACCAGGACACAATTCAGTCCTTTTGTCCCATAAGGCCGGACATTGCACCCACCATCAGAACCCCCCCCCCCTTCCCCCCCGCCCCCGCTTAATGAACGCCACTTCAGCCGTTTCTCCGGTTGCTCTGTCTCTTCCCGTTCCTTCCCACAATGCCCCATTAAACCCAGGTGGAGTGCTGCCATTGTACCCTTCAGCAAAGGTACTCCACCTAAATTGCTTCAGTGAACATCCAGCTGGTCACCCTGGAGACTAGCCCCCCCCGTCCCCCCCCCCCGTCCTGCTAACTCCTGAAGGCGCTAACACACGACCCCGGGCTCAGAAGGGCAGGGTCTCCAGCCGGTCCATCAGGGAGCGGACCCAGCTGGTGCCGTTGATCAGCTTGGTGGTGGCGATGATGTACTCGGTTCCGCCGTCCTCCATCTGGGACAGGAAGCGGAGAGCCGCGATCTCGGCGTAGGTCACGCCCCCGAGGAAGAACACCAGCGTGGTGTTGTTCTCCCCCTGCTGGCCTGAGGGAGAATAACACGCGGGCGTCAGGTCGAACAGCAGCGTCCACATTCCCTAGCCCCCCCCCGCCCCCCCCCCCTTCATGTCCAGAGAGACATGCTTCCCAAACTTTTTAAACGTTCTAAGAAACAGGATGTACACCCTGACTACTGCAGCACATGCAATGGCCACTGATTCTCCTCTCATTGGTGCGAACAGCAATAAAAATGCATACCAGTAACATACAAAAAAATAAATTACATTTCTCATGAACCCATCACAACCACTCCCACAATGCTCCAGTGGGAGGCTCTGCTCTAAAGACCAGACGAGGGGACCCTCCCCCACCCCAAGGCAGCCAGGACTCCCTCAATGGCAGTACGAATCCCATCACCCTTCTTTAATTTATCTTCATAATTAAACAATATGCAGAATTATACATGTTTGGATGGACCAAAACAACAAAGACATCCAAAATGTTGAAAGACCGGGCCCACCTGTCCCAGCTGCCCTGCCTGTCTCCATGGTTCACCCTCCTGTATCATCGTCTGCATGTGCACGGCTATAATTGCTTTTGTTCTGCTAAATCTTTTTTGTGCAGGCAGTAATTACCGGATTCGGCTGACAGGCGGGGACTTGCCCGCCCCCCCGCCCCCCGGCCCCCGGCCCCCGCCCCAAACCCACTGCTCTAATTAACACACAACATGAGACACATCTCCATCATCATCATCGCCACACGTCCGTTATTCACGCAAGACTCTGCTCAGCTAACTGTGGAGACGAGGGACTGCTCCCTGGCTTTAAAGCCACAGATGACCCTTTTTCAGGCTGTTCTTCCTGGGGAGTAATTATCTGAAATCCTTTAATGCCAAAGACATTCTACACCAGTGTTTCTCCACCCTGGTCCTGGGGACCCACTGCCCTGCATGTTTTAGATGTCTCCCTGCTCCAGCACACCTGATTCAAATGAATGGGTCGCTATCAGGCTTCTGCAGAGCTTGATGACGACCCATTAATTTGAATCAGGTGTGTTGGAGCAGGGAGACATCTAAAACATGCAGGGCAGTGGGTCCCCAGGACCAGGGTTGAGAAACACTGCTCTACACGTTACTGACCATTTAAAACAGAAACATGGATTTTTTAATTTTTTTTTTTGCGGCGAGGGTCTCTCAGGTGTCTCTCAGGTGTGTTTGGAACACGCGTGTGACTCCACGGTGCTGTTCCCTGGCTGCAGGACAGTGTGCAGAAAAGCAGCCCGAGCCCCTGTGTGCCTGCAGCTTGTGATAAGGGCATTCGGCCCCCCCCCCCCAAACCCCCACACACCTCACAGAGCCCCCCCCCCGAAACACACACACTCACAGAGCCCTTTTGCCTTCGCTGCCACAAATCAGCCACTGTTCAATCACAGCCGTGCTCAAACACAGGCCCCGTGCTTATCTCCCCCTGCATACTGCCCCCCCCCCCCGCCTTAACGTCTGCCCCCCCTACAGCTCTGCAAACACACACTTCCGCAGCAGTGTAGCATGATGGGTAAGGAGCTGGGCTCATAACACACAGAGGTTGCCAGTTCCATTCCCAAGTGGTGTACTAGTTTAGCACTTTTGACCCTAAAGATGCTAAACCTGAAGCGCATCAGTAACGACCCCTCCCTGTAACAAACGGCCCCCCCCCGCGGCGCGGCGCGTCCCCCGTCCCCTCCCCCCCGCGGCGGGAGCTTACGCTTCTTGTGGAGTCCAGCGGGAAGCTGCTGGCGCTCCTCAAAGTGCGGCCCGGGGAGCATCTTCAGCACCTCCTCGATGCTGCGCCACCCCGGCCGCGTCAGGAGCTGCGTCAGCCGCACGCTGAGGGGCGCGTACCCGCTGTACACGTAGGAGATGTCGTTGGGGTTCTGTGGGGGGGGGGACAGGTGGGGGTTAGCGTACCCGCTGTACACGTAGGAGATGTCGTTGGGGTTCTGTGGGGGGGGGACAGGTGGGGGTTAGCGTAGCTGCTGTACACGTAGGAGATATCGTTGGGGTTCTGTGGGGGGCAGGTGGGGGTTAGCTCGCGCTAGGACTTGGTTACCCAGCGCTGAAGCTGTCCGGGTTGAGGGTTCGCTGAAGCATCCCGCTTAGAGTGTTCTGGGCATTTTCTCAACGAAGTGAGTCATTCAAGTACTTTCCTAATTTAAAATGGAATTTACCTTACCAGGGACAAACGGCTATTTCAATCATTTTCCTCTTTTCCCTTCCTATGATTGTATTTTCTGGGATCTGCTGGAGTGTTTTCAGTTTGTTCCACAGCATTTTAAATAAAGCACCTCAGATGCATATTTTTAACTCAGGCCTGACAGGAACAGCTAACCTGTCAGAAACATACGCGGTTCTGGACACGTCTCCTGAACCCAACGTCCTCTTAATTACCTGATTCATGTTAAAACGTCTTGACAGGGCCTTCAGTGGACCAACCCTTTGTTAACCCTTATTAACCCAAGAGTAGGTTTTTTGGAATTCTAAGTCAGTGTTCTAGAACTCGCTTTCCATTACCAGTAGTGATGGTTACATCAGCATTAGAATGTTCACTTAAGAACATTCTACTCACATATGTGTGATCTCACACCCTTCTTCTGTATTTGTTTTTGTCTTATTCAGACATGTGAAGTAGATGAGGGTACATCGAACGAGCAAGGGGGTAGACCACCTGTTGTAAAGGGGTGAGGGTTAGGGTGAGGAGTGAGGGTGAGGGTTAGGGTGGTAGGGTGAGGTGTTAGGGTGAGGGTTAGGGTGAGGGTTAGGTAGGTGGGTTATGAGGGTGAGGTTGTTAGGGTGAGGGTGAGGGTTTCCAGTTCACTTGCTCTGGGTTCCAGGTCTCACTTGCTCGTTGGCGTCTTCCATCCACAGTTTGAGGGTTTTGCGGATGGTGGGGTAGCTGTTCCGCGCGCTGGTCTGCAGCTTCAGAAGGCCGGTCTTCTCCAGGTTGCCGAGCGTCAGGATGTGCTCGTAGCCGTACGTCTGCGTCGGAAGTAACGGGCACGTTAATCGCCAAGGTAACGCAGTCCCACGACTGCGCAGGTCCTTGGCTTAAAACACCTGCCATTATAATGACCACACCACACACACTGCTCTGACTGCAGGCAAATTCCACTATCAAGAGAGACATCAGATTCCCACAGTCCAGGGGGACTGAATTAGATGTACAGTCCTATTACAGCATTGTGAAGTAGCCATGAGAACAGTTATGATGACAAAACCGGTTGAAACCCTTGGGTGGGCTGGTACTGTATCACCGAGCCCAACACGCTCAAGCAATGTTATTTTATGGGAAATAGCAATGCAGCTAATGTCTACAATGCAACAAAGGAGCCAAGCCGCCATTTTGGCTCTACCTGCAGGATCTCCCTCTTGTAGTAGTCCAGCACCTTCTGCTTGAGCCCGTTGTTGCACACGGACTGCATGCAGACCAGGCGCAGGATCTTGATCAGCGGGTCCTTCTGGGCCATGCAGTCCTCGATGTAGGTGTTCACCTGGGGGGACGGAAGGTTCGCGCTTTACACCTCGTTCCCAGAAGACCCCCCCCCCCCCCAAAAAAAAAAAACAACACAGGGAGGAGCCCCCACAATGCCAAACGGACCTTGTCAGTGTCCACCCCCGTCATGAACTCCTGCTCCACCGTCAGGTTGTCAAAAAACGCCTCAGAGGCTGAAAGGGAGAGAAGCTATTTACCAAACTTCGTAAAAAAAATTAAAAAAAACAAGAACAGTTTGGAAGGTATTTATGCACAGACTCGCGTAAAGAAGAGTGTTGTTTTTCTCACTGGTGATGTCCTTGATGAGCTCAGCGATGGAGGTGTGATTGGCCAGGGAGCTCCGCGCTGCCTGCATGTGAGGCAGCTGGGACACAAACTGCTTGATCTCTCCCACCGTCTTGGCGTTGTGGCGCTCCTGAGGAAAAAAACAACGGTGTCATACAGGAAGTAGTCTAACACCAGATTCTCTCCCTCCTCTCTCTCCTCCTCTCCCCTCTCTCCCTCCCCTCTCTCTCTCCCCCCTCCCCCTCCCCCCTCCCCCCTCCCTCCCCCTCCCTCCTCCCTCCTCTCTCTCAGAGGTACTCATTCTTGTTCTTAGAGGGCCTTAGTGTGCAGCTCCTCTCTATTTTCACTTAACAATCAGCAGACAATTCAGCCCGAGAGACGGGGGGGGGGGGGGGGCTTAATTTTGTGGTCTCCTGCTCGAGTGTTGGGTAAGAGTGAGAACCAGCAGACCCCCCCGCTCTCTGTGGAGAACAGTAAACAGCACTGCTCCAGAGAAGGGGGTTACAGTTCGCCAGATTGGGTTCCTGTAATCCGATTGGTTCTCGCCAGCTTTAGATTCTCAGAAAGGCACATCTGTAGAATCTGGGCGTGTTATCTCACGCGAGTGTCAGCTCAGGCTCACAGGATTGTAAAGCTATGACCCTGACAACCGAGACGGGACAGGAAGTGGGGACAGGGCATCCAGGCGATCAGGCATAGACACAGAGCGGACGTCAACTGGATCATAAAAACGGATTTTCATAGAATCTTCAGTTAAAAGGCCTCTGATGCTGGGAGGACCAGTGTGTTTTAATTACACAGCACTGGGGAAACGGCTTGCTCCTGCGTGGAATATCAGCTCTGTGTTCGACAGGTCTAGGCATGAAAAAAAAAAATACAAACACACTTGTGACTCTAACAGGATGGCAGGGAGTCTTTTTTCCATTTGCACGTACTCATGCAAAAAGTGTACCATGCCTGTTTAATTAACATCTTTTAACTGACACGCGGGACTCAAGTCTATATTTGGGCTTAATTAGTCCATGTACGCAGATATATGCATGTACCGCACCGTAGAACTCAAATATCCAGGCACATTAATGTATTATGAAGAGAATGCACACTATTTAAGAGCATTTTAAAAGTATACGATTGTCTATTTAGCAACAATGTAATTAAATCTAATTATTTGACATGTTCGGCAAACAGAAATCGGAAAGGTCAAGGCCTGTAATTTCAGGAACAGAATGTCCTTCTGTGGACAAATAATGTCTGAATTTCTCGAGCGTCACGAGTGGCCCTTCTGCGTGATTACGAGCGTGGAGAACCTCCTAACGAGCGGAGACGGAATTAGTGCGGCTCAGATTAAAGATGTCCTGGCCCCTCAGATTAAAGAGGTCCTGGCCCCCGTGTGGCTCAGATTAAAGAGGTCCTGGCCCCTCAGATTAAAGAGGTCCTGGCCCCCGTGTGGCTCAGATTAAAGAGGTCCTGGCCCCCGTGTGGCCCAGATTAAAGAGGTCCTGGCCCCCGTGTGGCTCAGATTAAAGAGGTCCTGGCCCCCGTGTGGCCCAGATTAAAGAGGTCCTGGCCCCTCAGATTAAAGAGGACCTGGCCCCCTTGTGGCTCAGATTAAAGAGGTCCTGGCCCCTCAGATTAAAGAGGTCCTGGCCCCCGTGTGGCCCAGATTAAAGAGGTCCTGGCCCCCGATTAGGCTGGCCTCAGATTAAAGAGGTCCTGGCCCCTCAGATTAAAGAGGTCCTGGCCCCCGTGTGGCCCAGATTAAAGAGGTCCTGGCCCCCTAACCCTAACCTCGAACGCGGCGGAGATGATCTTGGCCTTCTTGCTGAGGGCGGCGCCCACGGCGTTGAAGTTCTTGTCGCGGATCTCGGCGTAGAGCTCCTCGGCAGAGTTGAGCGGCAGCTTCTTGGCCTCGGTGGGGAGGTCCTTCCCCCCCTCGCCCTGCTTCTTCTGCGCAAACTTCTCTGGAGGCAGCTTCACATAGCCTGTACATACACACGCACACATACACACACACACACACCACACGACACCAACACACACTATACACAACAAACACACTATACACAACACACACCACAGGCAGGTGTTGAGTGCTGCAGTGTGTTGTAGTACCTGACCAGGGCTGGTAGTGGCTGAGGCAGTGTTTGAGTACCTGAGGCAGGTGTGATGGGTAGTACCTGGGTAGTTGGTAGTGCTGAGCAGTGTGCTGGTAGGCTGAGCAGTGTGCTGGGTAGGGGCTGGGCAGGTGTGTGGGTGTACCTGGGGTGTGTCTGGTATGGCTGAGGCAGGTGGTGTGTGCTGACCAGGTGTGCTGGGTAGTGGCTGAGGCAGGTGTGCTGGGTAGTACCTGAGGCAGGTGTGCTGGGTAGTGGCTGAGGCAGGTGTGATGGGTAGTGCCTGGGGCAGGTGTGCTGGGTAGTGGCTGAGGCAGGTGTGTTGAGTATTACCTGGGGCAGCTGTACTGGGTACAGAGTGATTAGTGTTATTATGGGATGGCGCGCGGCGCTCACCGTTGGTGATGCCGTAGACCTCGTCGATCAGGCCCTCGTAGGTGAGCTGTGTGGCCAGCGGGGTCAGCAGGTCCACGTTGCGGTCCAGGAGCAGCAGCGTGTCGAACACCGGCAGGATCTGCGTCTGGCTGCCCGCAAACTCCCTCTTCATCCTCAGCATCATGTTCGCCACGTGCTGGGGGGGGGGGGGGGTGGGGCAGGGGAGTCAGCACACTCTGGCAACCCACTTCAGGGCTAATTTACAGACTTTAAAATGGAAGCGACTCCACAGCCAGTTGAGTAGAAGTTAAGGCCCGTGTGTAAAGAGGGCCAGACAGCGAAGGGGGGAAAGATGGCGGCGTTTTTCGGCGACGCACCCGAGCGCACTCGCCCTTCCCGAAGATCTGCGGGATGGTCCCGTACAGGGCCTGCAGGGTCATCAGGCCCTTGGCAGTGTGGTACAGGCTGGTCTGGTCGTTCTCCAGGTAGCACTCCTGCAGAGGAGAACCGCTCCAGTTCAGGAAACTCACAGAAATTCAACTAAGAACTGCCAATCTTTTTTTAGTCTTCTTACACCATCAATCGATCGATTACCATTCATTTTCTGAAATGGCTGAGCTGAAATGGAATTGAGCCCAAATCATGCTATACTTACCGGAGTTTGAGAGGAGGGTTAGAATATATGTACGTATGCGAGTGTATGTGCAAGTGAATGCATGTATGTGTGTGTGTGTGTGTGTGCATGTGCTCGTGCGTATAAGTGAGTTCATGTCCGCGCATGCGTGTGTATGCCATAGGGGGCGATAGCGAGCGTACCCTGAACGCGCTCTCTGACTCCATAGACAGCAGGTCGCCGTCGTAGGGAATCAGGTCCAGGATGTACTCGTCGATGTTGGTGAACGATCCCAGCACACCCTGTTCCTCTAGCCGCTGCTTGCACAGCAGGCTGTGACGCGGCACGAACAGGATGTGGAAATCTCGCGTCGATCGCAGCTTGTCCTCGCTGCCATGGGAACAGAAACATGACCGATCTGACGCACAACAGCCGCTCGCACGAAAACGCTCTTTCCTTCCGTCCCTGTAACTACGCAACCAATAAGTAACAGACATCCCGCTTTTTAAAAATGTATAACGGGATTTTTCACACAGACGTCGTTATTTCTACTTCGTATAGTTTAACTTGCACTTGCTGCTCTGGATAGTGCTGTATGTGTGGCTGTTGTAGAATGTGCATTGTGCATTTGGTTCTTCTATATTTCATAACTGCACTCATCCAGCTACAACTGGGCTGAAATAGGCAGAAATGGTTTTGGGGTTAAAGTCTGAGTATTTACTTTAACCCCAAAGTATACTGCTATAACCCCCTTTGTTTATTCAGATTAAACTGCAAATCTTTGACATGCTAAGCATTTCTGTCCTTTGATGTTCAAAATGAGAGAGTCTGTTAGACCTTTCTTCCTAGATAATGCGCATTCCTAGAAATATTATACACTGTAGGCCTACTTCACTCTTAATGTATGCATGTATGCCTATAGCGTATCAACAGAAAGGATCACTATCAAATTAAACGAACTATTCTGGTCTTCCAGGTCTAACAGACCAACTTCTAGTGGCTAATGGCTACACCAAGGGCAGCATTTGTCGATGTGCTTCATTTCTTTCAGAGCTCAACAGTAAAGGGCGGTCGGTAATCTGATTATCTGATCATCTGATTCATTCAGCACTTTCGCGTTTGCCCAAATTATATTACATCTTTTTCCAGAGATAACAAGGCACTGACCTAATGACATTCTCCGCAATTATGTCCATCAACTCCAATCTGGGCCTAACGAAGAAGATGATGTTTTTAACGTCGGCTGCAGGAAGGCGGCCTCCCTTGAGCGTAAACATCTTCTCCACTTCATGTTCCTGCAAAGCAAACAGCCGCTCGTTGATGGCGCTCGAACACACACAAACGCACACTGTTTATAATAGAAAAAAACGATATTGTCCATACCTTCAGTAAGGAATACTGAGCAATTAAGCCGAAGGGTCCTGTTAGATATTCATCCCAGACGATGGCCTGTAGACAGTTGAGAGGAACAATTTATTTCACAGTTAGCACAACAGTATGTTGAAAAATTTGGGAAGTTAACTAGGCTACGTTACGTGTCGTGTTTTGTCTCACAAGTGTTATGACAACTGTCAAGAGAGCATGACACGTCGTTTATAACCATCGATTAGATTACCTAGGTTATCTAGGTGGCATTACAGTCCTAACGTCGAAATCACAAACCACTCGATTCATAAGGCGCAGTATTTTTAGTAAAGAACTAGTCCGTGACGTTAAAATATTAATAGCCGACCTAACTAGATTCAAAGCGTGGTTTGGAAATTGGACATGTATGGATTTCCGAGACTGCCAGGTAGCCTGTCAACCAGCGAGCCTGAAATCCAGTTTTCTCAATCGCACAAACTGCGAAACAAACGACGAGTCGATTAGCCATATACTTCACCACTTTCCTACCTTGCTCCCAGCGCATTTATCCAAGAATTCTCGGAGCTCTTTCCGCGCAGCTTCCCTTAAAATGTTCAGATTCACTCTGCCGTAAGACAAGTGGGCCGCCATCTTCCTGTCTTCCAGCACAATCATGTGACCGTCCGCGGGTGGGGGCGGTCACGTGTCAAAACAAACGCTCCCTGTTCCTCAGAGAGAGGGAGAAAGAGAAACTGCTGTTAAACTGTATTACGGGTATATTGGCTAAAAAATATACAATAATGCTATTATAGCATATTATTGCATTGTGTTTAATGCATCGTTCTGTATACAAATTAATCTACTTGCCACAGCGTGCTAATTTAATTATTAGACTATGAAATACATCCGCGCATTGAATGTTTCAGAGCAAATTGTGATGCCGTACAGGTGTTATAAGCTATTAATAAAATGATGATACGCTGGAAATACAGTGGGAAGCCGTTATCACTGTCTTATTGGCCAGTAGGCGTAAAGACGATAAGTAAAACTGAAAATAGATTTTTTATTGAATTGGGTTATTAAAAATGAATCAGCAGTTTTGTGTCATGAACATGACCGTTTTAAAAATCTGCATGTCTCCTGTAATCTTACTGACAAAGACTCCAAAAAACGGCTTGATTATACACAATTTCAATGTATGCTTCATAATTTCTTGCTCTCTCTCTTGCTATCCTTTTTCACAAATAACCGTATAAGAAAGATACTATGTTATCTCGTCTTCATATGCGTTTCTTTAAAGTTTTAACATTATTTTTTCAATCCACTCCCTAGTCGTCGGTTGTCAAAATATGCGCGGTGTTTTTTTTTTTTTTTTTCCAGTGTGAAATTTGTAATACATGATACTATCCACTAGGTGACAGTAAAGACACTACTAATGAAATTCTTGCTGAGTTGTTACTGCTGTTCAGGTTATTACCTTTTACCAGCACATGATATTGACACTGTTCTGATGACGTTTCGAAAAAAATGTATTGATGCTCCCTCGTGCACTTTTTATATGCAATGTGTGTGTTAATGTTTCCAATCAAATACAACTACATTTCTTTAACAATATGACGTGGCAAGCCAATTCCGATTTCTAAAGTCAGACATCCCTCAATCCGCTGAATTACATCAGCATTCACGTTTATTATGGGTACAACATCGAAATACTACCTCGTCTCTGAAGCTACTGCTCGCTGCGCCGCATAGAATTCTGGGAAATTGGGCGCCGCTAACTCTGGAACCGTGGCGGGCACTACAACATTCGCTCCATTCAGAAGTAGCGTCGTGTTGATGACTCTGTCCGTGCTGCGATTAAAGTGGTGGCTGTGTGATTATGGTTAGGGAGCTGGTGTTAGCACTGGTACACCGGTGAGCAAAGGTAGCCTTCTTTAGCTGACCTGTAAAATACTCAGCTGTATGAATGGATTATACTGTATAAACCACCCTGGATTTGAATGTCTGCAAAATTCTAAAACGTAGCTCTATCCATAAGAGTGTACTCATTTCTGTTCACTTCCCAGTAAGTGCATTATACTCTTTGCAAGGGGGTGGCACTGTGGTGCATTGAATTGCACTTTCGACTCATAGCAAGAAGGTATTGTGTTCCAATCCCAATACATGCTGGGCTGCAGCCCCCCTGCAACCCTGACCTGGAGTAAGTGGTGTAGAAAATGGACAGATGGAATTGTGGCCCCACACCTTGATTTTTTTATGTTGTCTCAGTGCAAGATTCTTTGTCACATGAACTTGGTCATTTTGGTTTTGTATTTGAATGGGGGTAATAACATGTAGTTCACAAAGCTACAAACATCTTTCTGGACCTATTAGTCTTGTTAACTGAACCGCACAATATGAGTTAATACAATTTATTTTATGGTCGCTGCGCCAACGTAAAAAAAGGCTTGTCACCGGAGCTTCGAGTTTTGTAATCCAAAGAACCTGAGTTGAGCCACCTATAGAAGAGCGTTGTGATCCGTTATCCGCAGGTTTGTGGTGGAAGGAGCCTCGTGTGTTCCTAGTGCCACGCAGGGAGCTGCAGCGGAGGCTGTGCTGCTCTTGCTCCAGGACTCCCGTTTCTGCTCCACGCTGTTACTCTGCTGCGTGCTGCAGTGAGGCTGAGGCGTTTCCCCAAAAACATCCCCGCTGTTGCATGTCCTGAGCCCTGCCCGGCTCACACTCATCATTAAAATAGCATTCAAAAGATCTCAATAATACACCTTAGAAGATAAAACCGCATTGTTTGTTATTACATTTGTTTGTTATTGCATTCCGTATGTTTTAGTGACATGATGATACAAATAAGCTTTATTAGTCACAGAGCCACAAAGCACTGACGGTACACGACTGCTGATGTAAGTTTTCTGTTTTGATAAATCTCAAAATGTAGGTAAAATTATTTTGTTCATGACACAGAAGATACATTAATGATGAACACGCTCATAGGGGAAAAGGTTGCTGGAGAATGTTGTCCATGCAGTATGGTGTTTGCTTGCTGATGTGCCGACCCAAATCTGTGGGAATAAAATTCTGGATAAATTCATAGCAGCGCTATTGTTTGTTCCAGATAAATCGATACTGGGGGAAATAGTAAGGTTCATAAACACAGAGGCATATCTCGACCATATTCAGCAAATAAATCAGGACAGGAAATGAGTTTTTTTTCTGAAAATCTACTTTCTGTGTTGTTGACAACTTATTTTAAAAGCCAAAATATTCTTAATATGGACATAAAGCTATATCCATCACAGTAAAAAAAATAAAATTAAAAATTAAAAAAAAAATATATATATATATAATCAGAGTACAAATATGTGGAGCTAATATCAGTGTCAAATAGGCTGCAATACGGCACAGCCATCAGTCGCTATAAAACCAAATAATAAAAGAAAAATAACTCATGCTGTTTAATGCATCATAATGAGCGCTGAGTGGCTATTCATCGGTCGTAGACTATTCAGTACGGGACCGCAAGGTACGGGGTGCAATTTAATTAATTAAACTGCACAAAAATTGCCACCTGCTGGCGTTATTTAAATTACGATATTTCACTTGACTGTTGATAAGCTCCGAGCATTGAAATTGCATATATATATATAGAGTTAAATATTGCCGGATTTCAAGCTGCAACGTGTGCACTTTGTCGTTAATAACGACTGCCTGCAAATCCGAGTGCGAACTAAATCGAACCAAATCTTCCACCATTAATCTGCTAGAGAAAAAAACCCATTAGGTTGTACATACACGAATTCCTGCAGGAATATATCATTTCCTCTATTTAATGACGCATTGGGCTAATGCAGATGAAAGCAGACAGATTATCCTGCTCGCGCGGCTGCTATTCACGCGGGCCCAATATCACAACCGCTGCAGGTGCTTCTGTCTCTAATCACTATTACCATTATCATTTAGCTTTACTACTACAACAATTATTCTAAGTTAATATTTGACTTTGGGTTTTTATAAAAATGTGGATATAGTCACAATAACATCCGCAATACTTACAGTCATTACAATATTTATAACGATGGCTATAATAAGATTATAGTAGTAGTGTTGAAAAGTAGGAGAGAGTATTTTTTTTATATTTGCTTCGACTGATACAGGGGTTTCCTGACCCGAACATCAAGGGCTTGCCGATCTCCCGAAGCCCCCTCTCGAGCTTTATGCGCGAGCGCGGAGCGCGAGATCTGAGCCGGGGGACGCTGCTGTGTAAGGTGTTATCGGCTTAAAGAACACAGGAGCACCCCTCGCGGCGCAAACGGGTTTGCGTGACAGTTGTTGCATGCGCATTGCACGCCTCTGCCGTTAAATTCGACCATGCAGAATTAGACCGCATCATTTGCCGACCGCTTCCATCAAGACTGGACTGAAGCTCAGGTGAGTCACTTCACCGCTGGCTTAGCACAGCGTTAAGGGCGATAATGCTGTTGAGGAAGGGTGTTTGTCAGATCCAATTGTAAACATAATGGAACGAATAAAAAGGTGATGGGTAGCCCTGGATTCAACGCAAGTCTTCGCTGTTTGTAGAGCAGGGCTGATCGAATGCCGAGATTGCCGCACCAGTTCAGATGTATATGCAGCTAATAGCAAAAAGATCGAACCGAGTCATTTGTGCGATTTTTAAAACGGGAACTGTTCCGCATATGCAAATGAGATATTAACTGCGGTATTCCATCTAAAATGTATTCCGCGATATAATTTTTGCACCCAATTCCCGTTACTTGGATAATGTGTATAACCTTACACGCACGCACGCTCACGTGTACGAAAATGACGACGGGACTGCAACTGGGAAGCATGTACGGTTCGAGTCATCTTCTGAACGATTCCATAAACGCACTAACACAGTCATCTTATGCTCCATATCTTTTCTGACAAACTGCTCAGCCCTCGGGGGTGGGGAAGGGGGAATGGGGAAGGGGGGGGTGCTGAGATTCTGAGGTGACTAGAGGTGCAAAGTTGCTGAATTAAAGTGGCAATGCATCGCGCAATACACCCATTAATTAATGTCTCTTTTTGTGAATTGATGGGCGTAAGTGATGGGTTGAGTTGTGCGAGGTGCGTTCTGCACCGCTGTCCCTCCCCAGCGCTGTCTCCTGTGCTAAATGCCCTGCGATCGGTGCAGAGGAGTGGCAGGAGGGTGCTGTAGCTGCGTGTCGGAGCGCGCCCTGCGTTCGCTGTGAAGGGGGGGGGCGAGGCAGCTGCATGCGAGGAAGCGCTCCTCGGTGCCCCGGCCGCCAGCTCAGGGAGGGAAAGGGGGGGGGGAGCTCAGGCCGGGTCCGTAGTGGGACCGGGCTGTGGGCACCACCTGGGGTTCCACTCAGAGCAGTGAAAAGGCGGTTGTAGCCGGTGCAGTTTGTTTTGGCGGGCGGGCTGGGGTTGGGGGCCCCCAGCCAGACCCTCTGCGCAGGGGAACCCGAGCAGGCCATGGCTCCAGGTGACCTGGGACACGCCGGGATTCTTCCTCTGTCAGGCCACACACCTGGGGCTGTCACAGGAGAGATGTGCTTTGAAGAGGTGGGGAGGGGGATGTGTGCCAGTTGCCGGTTTTGGGGGCACAAACAGGGGAATGTGTACTCCTCTCCTACAACTGCCCCTCGCGTTCTGCCTGTGCTGTGATTGGTCAGCACGCCCCTGTGTCCCCTGCGCTGTGAAGGAGGGGAGAGAGACAGGGGGCAGAGAGAGCGATGTAAAAAAAAAAAAAAAGGTAGGAGAAAGACAAAGTGAAATACCATGTGATTCTTAGTGGAAGGATAGGTGGAGAGGTGGAGGGATGGAGAGGTGGAGTGTGAGGTCTGGGATGGGAAACAGCAGACAGGGTGCAGTAAACTGCTCTGCAGTGTTTGTGTGTCCAGCACACCCTCCTTCCACAGCGGCCTGTCTGCATAGCAGAGAGCTCGCGGAGTGGACAGAGTGACCGATTCTGTGCTGTCTCTTTGGGCTTTATGTCCTCTGTGTGTCCTGCACGGGACAGCAAGCGCACGCACCCGCGTCTGTCACGGGACCATTTCCTGTTTCAGACGCGATTGCATCGGACTGATGCTCAATGAGTCCACACCGTGGCGGCAAAGCCAGACTCATTACACAGTTCAGAAGGCAGGTACAGGAGCACTGGCCTCGGCTGTTAGAGAGAAAATGTGTGATTAGAATGTTCTGGACTGAACATTCTAATGCTGATGTCACAATCACTGCTGGCAACTGCAACTGAAAACAAGGAAGAGAGAAGAGTGAGAGAGTGAGAATGAAAGAGAGAGCAACGTTCTAGAACACTACTACACCTACACCTTCACTTCAAAGGGTTCATTCAGGCGGGGAATTGGGAATTGAACCCATGGCCACATGGGGAGATTTGTGTAAGGGTTGAGACTCAGCCGTCCTATGGATTGTGCTATGGAAAGTGAGCTGGATCGATGTGGCATTGTATTTCCTACGCTACAATGACCGGTGTTGTTTTACAGTTGGGCTTTTGCCCCAACCTTAGGGTTAAATATTACATTTCACTCTTTGTAATTTTGGTCAGATTGCTAGGGAATTGTATGTCCCAGAAATTTTTATTGTAGCATCATAGCCAAGGGATGTAGGCTGTTTGTATTTAAAAAATGCTTCATCTAGCTCTTGCAATATTTCCCGAATTGAGCCAAATACAAAAACCATTAATTATTTCCCCACTCTCCCCTAGTAGATGTTCTTTAGCAGAGTGTAAACAGAGCGCTATGGATGAGAATTCTTTCTGTGTTTTCTGAGTCATTCTGAGAGATTGATCTATATTAAACTTTTTCCTTTGATCTCCTCTGTTACTATGGCCACCGATTGTAATAGTAAGAAAAGGGTAAAATCATTTTTCCTCTCAAATTCAGCATATGTGTGTGTATGCATTTATGTGCGTGTGCACATGTGCGTGCGTATGCATCCATGCTTGTGATTGTATGTGTTCATATTGTGAGTAGTCTATATATACTGTATGTATGCACTTGTGTGTGTGTGAATGTGTGTGTTTGTGCACCTGTGTGCATGCATGTGTATTTGAGTGTGTGAGTATCTGTGTATGTCTATACATGTAAACCTATATGTGTGTGTGTGTGTGCATGCTTGTGTGTGTGTGTGTGTGTGCATGCTGGTGTGCGTGTGTGTGTGCCTGCGTGCGTGCGTGTGTGTGTGTGTGCCTGTGTGCGTGTGTGCGTGTGTGTGTGCCTGTGTGTGTGTGCGTCTGTGTGTGTGTGTGCATGCTTGTGTGCATGTGTGTATGTGCCTGTGTGCGCCTGTGTGCGTGTGTGTGTGTGTGTGTGCTGTGATGTGCTGCAGTGATCAGCTGCAGAGTGATGTGCTGCAGTGATCAGCTGCAGAGTGATGTGCTGCAGTGATCAGCTGCAGAGTGATGTGCTGCAGTGATCAGCTGCAGAGTGATGTGCTGCAGTGATCAGCATGGTCCTCATTACTGCAGCTCTGGAAACTCTGTGGTCCCGCAGCGATGAAAGAGGCTGCTGCTCCTGTGGGAGCTCAGGAGGGTTTATTCAGAAGATCAGTGTGACAGATAATGCCCCCCACCAGGCCTTCACAGCTGTGCCTTCACAACTGTGCCTTCACATTTCCAAAGGCTGACATGTGCATAAATTAGTGCTGTGGAAAATCAGGCTGCAAACGTAGAACAGGCCGCAGACCTCTCTGTGATAAAACCACAGCCGCTTCTGCTTCTCATAATAATAATAATAATAATAATAATAATCTTAAATGAATGTATTTTCATACCTCGTTTTCAAAATATTCACGCGTGTTTGACGCGCTGAAATTAGCCTGATTCCAGTTCACTGGGACAGACCCTAGACAGCGCGTGTTCCGCGCGCGGGCAGGGGCGAGATTAACGGGGTTGAAATGATGTGCGAAACATAAATAATGTAGAAGAAAGCCATTGTTCCCGCCTTACGGTCACACGGAGAAAGCGGGGGATCGATGGCTGTATATCTGAGCAGGAGGGTAATAACGGAGGTCCTGACAGCAGCGGCGGCGGCGGCGGCGTGTTGCCGGGGTGATGGACGCGAGCGCGTCCTGGCGCACGCGTCCCGTCTCTGACAGCTTTATCGCTCAGATGATCGCGTTTCAGGATTCAATGAAGGCTGGAATTACCGGGAAGGAGTCGCGTTTACCTCTGGGAGTGAGCGAGTGCGACTGGATCTGCGTGTCCCGGAGGAGGAGGCGGCGCTGCGGTCCGCGCGCGGATGTGTCCCTGGCGCGTGACAGATGGCCGCGCAGATGGGTCCGCCGGCCCTTTCCTTCGCACGAACGCGGGGGATCGCCTTCCTGGCCGCGCGCGCTCAGACCCCGCCAACTCCTGAAGCTCCAGACAGCGGAGATAATAATAATAAAGAGGAACAAAAATAAAACGATGGATCCGACTTACACAAGCACTTTTTTTTTTATAAACTCAAAGATGCTTCTCAGAGCAACCAAGGAAAACAAGAGGCTTATGAACTAATAAAACAGGACAGAAAGAGACGGGCAAGGCAAAAACAGGAGGCCTGACAACACAGCTAAATGAAAAAGAGGATGCAGAGGAGAGCCGGATGGAGTGAGTGCTGAGATTTAAAGGTGTTAACGGAGGACAAAGGGGGAGGTGGAGGGGGCAGCCCTGGGTGTGAAAAGGTGATGTTGGGGTACAGGGGTACCTGAACTCACTGGTCATAACTGGAACACAGGTAAGGTCACAAGGGCACAGGCTCAGGTGCAGCATTTCACTCTGAATGGCTGAAAACAGGAAGACTACAGAAGGAAGATAAGCACAGGCTTTTCAGAACAAATCATTTCAGCCCCACAGGGCATCAAGAAGTTATCCCAAGCTGAAAAAGCCCAATCCCTATCTGCCAAACCAGATGAGACTTTAAAAAAAACCCCTTTCACACTCCAGTGAGGGAGGGCGGGTGGAAATGGCCGTTTGTGTAAATCTAAAAACCCCTTTTGCAGAACGATTTCCTGTAAAGTCACCTGCGTACCCGCGGCAGGCCAGCGTTAGCGCTCGTAGCCTTTCTGAGTCCGGACTGAAAGCAGGAAAGCCGGTTACTCTCCTCAGACGTTCGCAGACGCTTCTACTCACACAAATCTAAAGGACAGGTGAAGATACAGCAGAGAACGAGAGCAGAGAATTAGCCAGAACACCGTGTCCCAGCGCGGGCTCCCCCAGGGCAGATTAAAACGCATCCAGACTGGGCTGAAACGCGCAGCGCACCCAGAGCGAATCCTAACCGTAAGGAATAAGGAGCCAGACAATGGCTAGTGAAACGTGATAAAACAATTAGCTGGAAGCGTTTGTGTGTGCGATCAAACACAAATGACAAACACAGTGCAGCACTGATCCGCGACGTGCTGAGTTCGGCTGGAACAAGCCCCATTGTAGAGGGTATTTAACAATGCACCATTTTACTGACCGATGGGTCAAAGTGCATTTATTGATGAAATTATTGATGAAGTTATTGACGGATAATAACTGATGACAGTGCAGTGCAGGGGGGAGTGTGGGGGATGCGGTTGAAGTGGCACTCTGTGTGCATGTGTCCTATCAGGCTCGCGGTGATATCAGTATGCTGGGTGTAGCCCGGAGATTTCCGTTGTTGCTTTTGGAGAGCCGCAGAGTGTCTTTTTTCTTCTTCTTCCTGTTGGGAGTCGGCGCCTCAGTAGTGAATTATAATAGTTTATTGCACAGTGAGCCGGCCCCGCCCGGTTTCTGCAGCCTGAATTGGTCGCTGATTTAGAGGGAGAATAAAAACCAGCGGGACCCCGCAACTCCCTAAACGCATGGAACAGTTCCAGGGGCGCAAATTACACCCCTGCCAGCCCCTTGTTGGGCTGCACTTAATTGCAGGTGCTGTCCGGGAGCGTTTAATTTGGAGAACTCTCTACAGTACGCATGAAACACGGGAAAGTCTGCCTCTGTGCACAAACCGCACTGCTCCAACGACCTGCTCCTCGCTGGGCTGGGAGACATGCAGGGATCACTGTGAGCCCTGTGCTCCTGACACACCTCAGAGCAGAGCTGCTCATCTGGGATCAGCTCTCAGAGCAGGGCTGCTCATCTGGGGTCAGCTCTCAGAGCAGGGCTGCTCATCTGGGATCAGCTCTCAGAGCAGGGCTGCTCATCTGGGATCAGCTCTCAGAGCAGGGCTGCTCATCTGGGGTCAGCTCTCAGAGCAGGGCTGCTCATCTGGGATCAGCTCTCAGAGCAGGGCTGCTCATCTGGGATCAGCTCTCAGAGCAGGGCTGCTCATCTGGGATCAGCTCTCAGAGCAGGGCTGCTCATCTGGGATCAGCTCTCAGAGCAGGGCTGCTCATCTGGGATCAGCTGTTCTTCTGCATCCTAATGGGTGAGGTTAGGATACGGCACAGGAGAAAACCTGAACCCAGATCAGCTCGTGCTGTACGGTGCCCCGCCCCTTTTTCTGCTCAGCTGAAGGACCTGCAGGGCTGACTCACACACGGATGGGGGGAGGGGGGGGAGAGAGAGAGTGGGAAAAGAAGAGAAGGAGAGGGGAGAGAGTGAGAGGGAAAGAGAGGTAGGGGGAGAGAGAGAAAGAGGGAGAGAGGGAGGGAAAGAAATAGAGAGAGTGCGTGTGTGAGAGAGAGAGAGAGCGAGAGACAGAAAGAGAGCTCAGCCATGATACCTGTTTCTTTGTACCTCGTCACTGTGCTCCTTGGGGTGATGTCAGTTCCTGTAAGTCGCCGTGGTGACAGAGCCAGATTCGCCAGGGCCAGTGGGGAGGCCTGCCGGGGGGGGGGGGGGGGCGTTGCCAGCTATGTACACATCCGCTTGCCTGACATTGCCCACCGTACCGTACTGCCTCAGTGTGAAAAAAAAACATAACGACGCTGACATTCGCTTGTGGCTGCAGCATCAAGGGCTTGTTGTTATTAAAAACACCAGACCATGCAAGACTGGGACCTGCTTGAGGTGCTGAGTACAATCTTGGCAAACAACGTTCCCTGCTGCTGTAGAACTATTTCAAATATGCGGTTCTATTTGGTCTGCCAGGGACATTGATTTAATTAAAATGGAGGCACTAATGAGAAGGAAAATGATTACCGTTCAGGAAGAAGTTCAGAAAAAATAATACACCTTTTTAAATGAATTTGGCCCCAATACCAGCCAAATTATTATTGATTCATTTATCTTGATGTCTTGCATGTTTGCTGCTCTACCTTTTCAGTCTCAAGCTCACTTTGGTGAAGAAAAAATGTAGAATTTGCTCACTAATAATATTCCCCTCGTTGGACTGCATGTCTGGCTCTTGTATTCATAAAGCATCGGAGCACAGGCGCGCTGATCTCCCGTCAGTTTAATGCTGTGGCAGGTTAAGCGCGGACGTGCTGTGCGACGCTCAGGTTCTGGCCCGTGGCCCTTTACTCCTGAATGAAAGGGGGAGGGCTCTACGGAGTAATGAAGTGTTACTCGGCAACCTGGGTCTCCTGCAGCGGAGCCAAGCGCACTGGCCTGATCAGTGATCCCTGAGCATGCCGCTGTTTTACGGCCCTGCAGCGGTATGGGTCTGGGCTGGCTGTTGTGTTTGGTCGAGTCGGGGCGCGGGGACGCGGGGGCGGGGGAACGGGGGGGGGCCGGGGGGATGCCAGCTTTTCTGGGCACCCTTGTGCATGTGGGGGCGCAGAAAAATCCAAAGGCGGTTAATCGATGACAGCGCTTCGCTGTCTGGCGTTTTTATTCCGAGGTGATTCTTGCGCTTGTCTTCCCCGCGTTTCCGATGTGATTTAATTTCGGAGAAAAACAAAATCATAGCAGGGGGCAGTTGATTGATTGTGACTTTATTGTTGCTGTTCAGTGCGGGACGGCTGGCTCCTGAGAACGGGTCGATACGGACCCGACCCTCACTGTGTGCGCTCCTGGTGAACCTGAGCGTGCTTCACCTGCCCCCTGCACGCCAGTCTGTGAGTCTAACAGGCGTCTGAACACGTAAAACAGCACAGACTGGCGGTCAGACTCAGCTGTTCTCTCACGTGTGGAGTTTCGTCTGGACAGCTATACCTGGACGGCTACACCTGGACGGCTGCACCTGGTGCAGCTCATGAGACGGCGCTGCACGGCTGCATGCCAGATGAATAATTAGTATGTGTGAGCGAACCTCGGGGAGTTGCATTGATCTGCGAATCTCATTAACCCACTTTGCAGAAGCTGCGTGATCGAGTCCAGCGCAGTCATGTTTAACCCTGCATGTTTCGCCTCCAGCGCAGAGCCTCACACGCGCGTGTGTAGAACCAGACTGAGGGCTGTGGAGATGTGAGGACGGCGTGTGAGTGGAGCAACCGTTTAAAAGGACAGCAGACGTCACCGTGCTGGGGGTGCCTGGGAGTTAGGCCTCTGCTCACCCGTATGAGCTTCCAGCTGGGGAACAAAAAGTCTAAGATGGGGTTGTGCGGTGTGCACACTCAGAAGAACCTCCTGGCTGTTGTTTGGGGTCTGCAGGGGATCATGGCCTGTGCAGTAGAACCTCACAGATACTCACACATTCCAGGATGGGCGCTGTTCCAGAACGCGCCGCTTTTAACAATCCGTTCTTTATTCTAATTCTTTCTTTGCCGTACTGCTACATTAATGCAGCCTTATTATTATTATTTTTTAATTAAAAAAAAGAACAGGCTGCTCCTGTTTTGAAGCCATAAACCTGCAATAATCCGCTCGCGTCTCGCAGGTGTGTCTGTGGTTCAGCTGCTCTGCACTGAAGCACAGGTGACTTGCTCTCGGTGCTGCTGTTGAAACACAGGAACATGTAGAAAGGTTACGCTCATTAGCTCAACCCCCCCAAATCCCTGGGGCGTTTCCTAATCTCGCATTCTATTTTTGTTTACCCCGGGGAAGGGGGGGGAGGGGGCTGACCTAGTTCCTGGCACACCCTCCCCCAATACCATGGTGTGTCTGTAAAATGGCCCCACCCCACAATGCATCAGTTAAACCAGAGGTAGGAAATCCAGCTCCAGGAAGAGAAAGTCCTCCCCCAGTATTTCGCTCCTGTCACCTGGATTTGCTAATTAGCACAGCCCTTCAGCCAGGGGGCAGAGCTAATTAGTGAAATCAGCTGGCTGGGTTTGGTGGGTGGAAGAAACACTTGGAAGGACAGTTACCTTCTGACCCCTTTTCACCTGCATTAAATCGTCAGTGTTCCTGTTTACGGCGTTCCTTGTGGCACAAACCCGATTGGCCCCGTCTCTTCATTTCTGATTGGCTCTCCTGAGCCCTGGGGGCGCTGTCATGGGGGAGGAGTCTGAAGTGAAGATGGTCATGCTGTGGAGTAACGGACAGTGTGTTTGAAAAACAGCAGCAGCAGCAGCAGCAGCGCTTTGGGGCTTCAGGGTGCTCGCCCTGTGAAGGCTCTGTGTGGGCGAACACCCAGGTCTGGTGTCCTCTGTGCCAGCTGTGCCAGCTGCGGCATTAATTTGGCGTTGATTTGGCCGTGGCTCACAGTCTGTTTGCTGAAAGCTGTGGGCGAAGCTTCTTCCTGTGGTTACCGTGGCGAGCGCTCACCTTGTGACTGCAGGGGTAGCGGAGGGGGTGCAGAGATAGCCGAGCTGCTGAAGGACGGGACGTTTTAAAACAACATTTCCCCCCTTTTTTCTGCCGAGCTTGGAAACGGCAGCTCTGCCTTTCAGAATACTGCTGTGTCACCTACACCTGCGCACGTAGCACTGCAGAGAGGAAGAGTGTGCAGTCCTGCCATGCGCTCACCTGCATGCTAATGCCTCACCTGCATGCTAATGACTCACCTGCATGCTAATGACTCACCTGCATGCTAATGACTCACCTGCATGCTAATGACTCACCTGCATGCTAATGACTCACCTGCATGCTAATGACTCAGCTGCATGCTAATGCTTCACCTGCATGCTAATGCTTCACCTGCATGCTAATGCATCACCTGCATGCTAATGACTCACCTGCATGCTAATGACTCACCTGCATGCTAATGCCTCACCTGCATGCTAATGCCTCACCTGCATGCTAATGCTTCACCTGCATGCTAATGACTCACCTGCATGCTAATGACTCACCTGCGTGCTAATGACTCACCTGCATGCTAATGACTCACCTGCGTGCTGATGACTCTTTTCAGCTCTATGTGCTGCACACAGGCTGGGCTATGACAGTACCAGCTAGCTCCAGTTGGAGGCGGAGCTTATCTCCCTCTGCAGGCGGTTGTTATCCACCTTAAAACTGACGCAATTGGATTCTGCAGCTCTGGATTTATCGCCATGGTAAACACATGGCGGCTCGGGTTCGAACCTGTGATGCTGCAGGGGTCGGACTGTGTTCCTGATGAAAGGGCTTCTCTGACTGAGTCACAGGAGCCTGCACCCCCTTTCTCGGCCCCCCCCCCCCGCCCCCCCCCCGAGAGAGCCGCTGCTCCCCTACATCACTCCCCAAAAAATCAATAGCGGACATAAAACTGTTGTCTTTTGAAAAAATAAATACAGGGGTAACAATGATGTCAACGGAAGTGTAAATCCAGGGCTGTTCCCCCCTCCCCCCCCGCCTCCCCCGCTCCTCAGGGCTGTACGCTGGCATCAGGAGCAGCCCAGCCACTGGCCCGTTAGACAACGCGCCTGATTCCTGTGTGTCCCCCCCGGTTTACACAGAACAGAGGAGGGGAATCGATCCGCTGCAGGATCAATATGAGATATCGGACGTCCGAGACGAAAGCAGAATTGCATGTAACAGCTGTGGGATGCGTGTTTGATGAATTATTAATACCGCATTTTATAGAAATACCAATTCTGGTGCAACTGACTGTCAGAAAGCATGTTTATCACCATTTCCCTCTGGGTCCACAGTGCGGAGTCGCTCTGTTTTGATCCTGATTCTCTTTAAGCGATGGGTTCAGAACACACACCCTGCCGGAGCTTCGCTGGAAGAAGCAGCTTTCTGCTTTCGATGTCGGGTTCGTTTGGAAGAACACCTGAGGGCTTAGGTGCAGAATTACTGACACTATTCTTCTCCTGCTTTAGCCAGATTTATAGATTTTCTCCCCCCCCCTCCAAGGGTTGTACACTCTCTTGAGTAAATGTTGTGATGCCTAAACTGCATCTTCTTGCTTCTTCCACACAGACACCCCTGCACCTGCTCCCACCCCCCTGCTGAAGCCCCTCCCACTGCGTCCTCTGGAGGCGTGTCCTTCCTGAGCTCCGCCCCCTCGTGCTCCTGCTGTTCTGTTTCATACGTCCACCTGCATCAGGTAAACGCACACCTCTCCTCTCTGCACTGTATTATATGAGCACTGTGTATTATATAGACTGTGTATTACATGAACAGAGGGCTGTAAGACTGTATTATATGAACAGTGTGTATTATATAGACAGTGTGTATTATATGAACAGTGTGTATTATATAGACAGGGTGTATTTTATGAGTGGTGTGTATTATATAGACAGTGTGTATTATATGAGCGGTGTGTATTATATGAGCAGTGTGTATTATATGAGCAGTGTGTATTATATAGACAGTGTGTATTATATGAGCAGTGTTTATTATATAGACAGTGTGTATTATATGATCAGTGTGTATCATAGACAGTGTGTATTATATGAGCAGTGTGTATGATATAGACAGTGTGTATTATATGAGCAGTGTGTATCATAGACAGTGTGTATTATATGAGCAGTGTGTATGATATAGACAGTGTGTATTATATGAGCAGTGTGCTATGGATGGCATTCTGATTATCTCTTGATCATCATTGGTCGAGCTGACTCGGTCTTTTAAATCACTTACAGTAAGGGCATTTGGGGATCAGCCAGCTCTGGTTTTTGGATGCCCTGCTGGCTCTCGCATAGAGTAATTAAATGTAGAGCTTTGCAAAAATCTGAGGCCAAAGTCAGTGGTAAATATGTTGAGGGGGATGACAGGGAGGGGGCGGGGCAGGGGGGTACTGACACTGACTGATGTTATCTGGCACAGGGGATCTAACCTGCATCAGCCAAATATTTAATGGATTGTGCATCAGCATTTAATTGCTACAGGTTTTCAGAGCTGATGCAAACCTTCCATCCTTTAATTTGTCAAAGAATGAGAGGCGGATGCTAGACGAACGTCAATATCGAGCACAGCCGCAAGAATCAGACTGCAGTGAAAACAGGAAAATCCTGCAACACTGCGAATAAAAAAGGACAAACTCAGTC